>NC_092242.1:2549364-2819364 GCF_036320965.1 Panulirus ornatus
GTTTCTTTTTTATGTCCCCATCCGCTTTAGCGCGTCCTTCATCTTCCTGTGTCTTTCTTTTCACTGTATCATATCCTCATTTGCATAACCTTCGAGGGAAGACCTACCGATGCTGATAGATTTTCGCAGGGGGAATGCACGAGCGTGTTACTTGCTGAAGGTGAATTAAGTTCAACATAAGTGTCAAGTTCATCATGCTGGAAAGTATAATGTTTGTGTGAATCTTACGGAGTATTCTCACGGAGCTAACATGGCGGCTTACATGACGGTAATATATCTAAAGGTTCACCCAGAAACTTCATTAGAAATGCATCTTCATTTATAAGTCCGAGAAAAGACCTTGTTCATCCTTACACAGAGTGGTAGGTTATTTCCCTCCCAAAGACTTCCTCTTCCTATGATCTTCTCTGTCCTCTACTGGTGCCCAAACCCCTCTCCTCTCTGTTATGATTTCCAAAAAGATTCGTGATTTTTCCTCTCATCTAATCATTACAGAACTCTTGATGTGGCCTAGTGTTAGGGGTTCACTCTGTCTAAATCTAGCATTCTTTTCTTGTGTTCGCATTAATTTCTCGTGTGATCCTGGGCACTAACCACAGTCCTTCACTTCCAAGCTATCATCCAGCAACAATGTTCTCAAGTCTCTTCGGTCCTCCATTGACTATGACACACATACTAAGTAAAAGGGAAAATAGAGGCAATCATTTGTGTTTTAGGATATTACTGTGGTAAACATGGACCTGCTGTGTACAGATGATTTATTTTGTTCTTCACAGCAAAGTGTATATATCAAATATATAGGAAATATATATATATATATATATATATATATATATATATATATATATATATATATATATATATATATATATATATATATATATATATATATATATATATATATATATATATATATATATATGTGTGTGTATGTGTGTATGTGTGTGTGTGTGTGTGTGTGTACACACACACACACACACACACAGTGTCAGCTCTGATGGAGGGTTGAGGGAGTGACTTACCATTAAAGGAGGGAGACAAGGTTGTGTTGCGTAACTTTTATTGCTGGTGTGTTGAGGGAGGTCACGACGGGTAGTACGGTGGGAGGACCTCTGAATGGGAAGACCACAACTTGGGACCTCAAGACCAGGATGTTGTAATGCGTAAGGTAAAGGAACGTAGGTGGAAGTATGAGTTACGCTGGGAAGGAGCGTGAAACGAGAGGATACAGGAGGGAATGACAGGAGCTGGAACGCATAGAATGTGAGGCTCATGTTACGAGACGAGGGGTATGGAAGGGGGTGAAAGTGAGGATTTCTGTGAGCGCCGTGAGTGAGTAGTTATCGCAGTACTGAGAAACGGATTATTGATGAAGCGCAGTGAGTGTGAGAACTCATGCTAGCATGGTGGGTAGTATGTCTCACACTGATGGTAATGTACACTGAGTTGCATGAACTATGTAAATGCGCTTCATAATGAGCATTAGGTCTGTATAGTGAGGAAGGGCCAGGGACGATCATAATGATAAACAGACATGAGACGAAAGTAACGAACCAAGGAGAAAAAATATAGTTAAGTAGGAAGTACCAGCAAGCAGGGAGCAACGGGGCATCACAGTTGTGGTGAACTGAAGAGTGACACCAGGACCCGCATGGTTAGGTGCAACGTCGGGGGTTTGCAGGGAAAAGAAAGACGGAAAAAGAAGAAGAAAAAAAAAAATATGTATATATATATACATATATATATATATATATATATATATATATATATATATATATATATATATATATATATATCCCTGGGGATAGGGGAGAAAGAATACTTCCCACGTATTCCCTGCGTGTCGTAGAAGGCGACTAAAAGGGAAGGGAGCGGGGGGCTGGAAATCCTCCCCTCTCGTTTTTTTTTTTTTTTTTTTTTTTTTTTCCAAAAGAAGGAACAGAGAAGAGGTCCAGGTGAGGATATTCCCTCAAAGGCCCAGTCCTCTGTTCTTAACGCTACCTCGCTATCGCGGGAAATAGCGAATAGTATGAAAAAAAAAAAAAAAAAAAAAAGAATATATATATATATATATATATATATATATATATATATATATATATATATATATATATGTACAGTAGACATAATCTTGCGTATTGAGAGATGGAGACAAAAAAACTACAGGAAAAATTAAAATGTAGCTGCAAGATCTTTCGTTTATCATATGTTCAGATAGATGAATAACAGAGAGAGAGAGAGAGAGAGAGAGAGAGAGAGAGAGAGAGAGAGAGAGAGAGAGAGAGAGAGAGAGAGAGAAAAAAAAAAATGGATGGTTAGGCAGCAAGTGACACGTCACCTTCGGCAAGGATGTATCGTTGCAATGGATGATAATGAGTACAATTTCGTCGAAAAACTTTTAACTCAAGAGGAGCTAAGAAATTTCCCTGCTACTGCATGTAGCGCGGTCTTGAAGCTTCAGGAGCCCTATAAAAGGGGTCCCTGAGCTATACGCTAGATCAGGAATATTTCGAGTGACACGCATCTAACAGTTTCCTTTTCTCTTAATTGTGTAATGGCTGGTCGATCTTAGTGTTGTGGACCCGAAGAAAAAAGAAGTATATGGCGTCAATTTGTTTACTAATTTGGCATATCACATCCGGCGGTCAGGAACAAACCTCTCCCACACCTAGTGTCTCACGGCCCCATTGGTCTGCCGTGTGAGTCAAGCCCTTCTTGACATCATTTTGTCATCTATGAATGTGGGTTAGCACTGCACTATGATGAAACCAATATTATTCATCTATATCAGAACCTCAGTGAATACCTATCTAAGAAATGAGATTCATGGCTGAAAATCAGGCCTAGAGACATAAGCAGTACACTCTAACGTGTCGAATGAATTGGTTACTCTTCAGACGATGAAAAAATCTTCCATATTATAAGTACCTGTGAAGGGAGGGCCAACCACTACAGGAACCCACAGCCTGCAGCTGGTCAAGGACGTTGCCACGTCAAGCTAGCCAGAGAGACGGCAGGTTTAATCGCTACTTGACTCACCTGCTAAACTACCAGTACGCTACGAGCATTTCCGGAGGAGCGTAGTAGCGCCGGGAAGCGTAGTCACCGCGTCCTTGTATCGTTCACTAGAGGGGACTCCCCTCAACATCCGGCTGGAGTCTGGCCACCTCCTGGAACACCACACGCCTGGGGTCCTCCTAGTGAGATGACCTGCGACTTAACAACACTGGTTGCTGGAGGATACGGGAGTTTAGCAAGCAACTACTTCTTCTTCCTGAGAAAAAGTTTTTCAATGGATGATGAATGATGAACATATGATTAATTACACGATATGAACATTGGGATACTTCCTTTACTGTACCTGCTCATAACTCAACTTCTGGTAATATTTTTTCAGGCCTCCTCCAGCTGTGCTGATCGCGTAGTGGAGGATATCTTGGTTATGACTGAGTCCTGAGTCCCTTCCTGCACCGCTTCTTCTCCACCCACAGTATGATCGTCCCCGCCCTAATGTTGCGTCAGGGTCGCAGCATATCAGACAATGAATCTCTTCCTTTCCTTTGAAACCCAATCTGCTTTCATTTCTGTCGGTAATCACTGCAGAACTGTTCTTTGTTAGGACAAGCACGCTTGTATATGAAGAAAGTGTGTTATTCTGGCATCATTTACTGATAAATCTTATTTGTTCGTAACCAAAAGCATTTCCAAGAACTCCATTTTGTCTTGTCGTCTTTTCTCCCGACCTTTCTGTCCGTCGTGAGGACACTGATCTCTCCCTGTCAGTAGATATAATTCCCGCACTGCTTTCTTGAGCTGTCTGCGTGTGCTCCTACCACCGAAGCTTGTACTCATGGTACGCGTCTGGCTGCTGCTTCCTGTAAGTTTCTGTTTAGGGACCCACCACACGTGGATTGACCATTATGCTACCTCCTTCTTTCCTCGAACAAGAACGATGTTCAATTCTCTTCCTTCTCTCGTCCTTCCTCTTCTCCCATAGCCTTTCTTCCTATGAAGAGTCAGATATACAAACACCTGAGTCATTTCCCTATTAGGGGCGATCATAGCCTAGCGGTAGCGCTCCCGCCTGGTGCGCAAGGGTCCCGGGTTCGATCCTGGCTGTTGGAGGTTTGTATGTTCTATGAAAGTGCGCGTTCATATGCAATTTGTTAGTTATATATGTATGAATATATATCCATATATATATATATATATATATATATATATATGTGTGTGTGTGTGTGTGTTTGAGAGAGAAAAATTTTCTCACTATTTTCAGAAGGCAAGTTACGACAAACAACCTGATAATGTTTACCAACAAAATACCGCGACAGTAGAGTCACCACCCATGCATGGGTCACATGCTCGTCCTTCCCCAGGTCTCTTGCCTGGGGAACCTGTAAGGAATTTCTCGAGAGTCGACAGTTTTTGCTGCCCTGATCCTGTGTCCTTTTAGCATAACCAACTAACTCAGGCTTCCTGAGGTGCAGGCGAGTTTTTTCCCAGCTTGCCTCTCCTAGTAATGTAACAGTAAACCCCTGTAAGGCCTTACCTAACGTGTCCCTCGTTACATAATGTTCTTTATGTGTAATTTACATATCTGAACATCGCAATAAATGAAGGGAGATTTTCCGACTCTTTACTAGTGAACAGCATTGCTGATTCCCATCTTGGTCGAAGGTCGAGAGCCTCAGCTGCCCTGAGAGGACCACCATTTGTGTGTCCGTGTGTGCGACAGTCGTGTGGTTGTTGTGATCAGCGGGGGTCTGGCCACCAGTGTCACGGGCTACGCTGCCTACCTTCTCATACTCCCGCTGGATGCCCAGAGGCCATGGAGGACCCTTTACACCCCTCCAAGGTCACAACTCATCCTACCTGGTTCATATTAGGAACGAAATATAGTGGGTGTAACGTTCCGAGACCCCATCTCAAGGATAATGGTCTCATCCTCACTACTTGCTTAGCAAGGTTGGATTTGATGAGGCTCACTGTGGAATGCCCATGCTGGCTACTCCCCCGTGTTAACACTGCATGTTATGTGGGCACATTTTCGTCCAGTTGTCAATATTTCTAGTCATTTGGAAATCGTTTGAGTGCTGCTGCAGGCGCTAAATATGTCACATTTTATGAAACTTACGAGGCTAACTTTATCGAAGGGATTTATTCATTTGACAACCCTCTTATGAATAAGCTTTTGAATTATCTTTATAGATGCTGAAGTTGATTGTTTCTGTCATGTTTTTCGTTTCCAACCTTGTGAGCAAGGTTCATTATAGGAGACTCCACTGGTAGATTTGATGGTCTTGGATAACATTATTGACATTATTTGCTCTTGGTATAAACATAAAGTAATCTTGTCTAAAATCACTTCATGAGTGAACATACTCTGTATCTACTATCGCTTCCCCAGAGGACCTGAAATAACAACTTCCTTGTGTTATATCATCCTGGCCTTCAGGGTTGTGCTGACTTAAAGCCAAATGTTTATGAGTCTGTAACAGAAAATACCTTCCAGATCTAACTAGCGATTAGCGTTCTGAGGGGCGACCGGTGTGGGGGATGTTGTGTCCTCTCCTTTCCAGCCCTTTTTACACAAACAACGGTGCTTGTCTGACGGTGCCCCGAGGCGGGCTACCTCCACGTCTGACCTGAGAACTGAGCATGCTATAGTGAAGAGTGGAAAGCTGAGACCCTGGTAGTGGAAGATGGTGAGTTGCGTTCCTTACAGTGAAGGGTTATGTAGAATGTCTTTGCCTCACTATACCTCACCACTGTACCACGTGCGTTGTGAATGCAACACACACACACACACACATCGTTTGTCATACCTAGAACCGCAGAGGATCTGCTAAGCTACCCAGCCGAACACCATTCAACAGTACACATCCTTGGGGGTTAGTGCGCTTCAGGTTTCCTCTGTAGAAGTGTGATAAGACAGCTGGAGCATCAAACTATGTGACATTATATTCATAGGAGAAGTATGTACGAAGATGTTACAGTGTGACATATTTACCAGACACGAGACACACTAACATCACACTATACTGTTTTTGAGGCTTCCTCTATAGACCCATTACATTATAACATCATACTATGAGGTAGCATGAGCCAGGCTCCCCTCCACAGAAGTGTGACACAGTTGCCAGACACACCCAGGCCGGAAACGTCTGTAGTATGAGCAAGGTAGCCAGCGTGAAATGGTGACCTTGTGTTGCCGGGGAGGGCTGGATTGTTGCTGGCATGGTTGCTGCCTTACCAATGCTGCTATTGGCACAGTTATTCCCCTCCCATCTGCTGTTGTTAGCACTGTTACGACCTCACAACCTGTTGTTGTTCGCACTGACACTGCCATAAAACCCGTTGTTGTTAGCGCTGTTACTGACTGGGATCTTGTTATTGTAGTAAGATATTTCTGGTGTTGTTGTGGATGTAATTTTATAGTTGCTGCTGTTTCTGATGCTGATCAAAATATATTTGATACGAACCGGATATATCAGCGTAGATATACATACTAATGAAGCTATCGCTCAAGATCGTGATGTTAAGTGAGTATATTGTTGTAGATACTGGTACAGCTATTGTCCAGGGTCTAGACGTAAAACTCTGGGTAATTATAGATACTACAAGAACTATCGTCCAGTGTTTACATGTTAAGTTTGTGAAGTTATTGTCATTCATAGAGGTATCGTATAAAACCTTTACGTTATCCTTACTATTCCTGTAAATCTTGTAGGATTTGTTCTTGTTTGATGTATTGTTCAGACAAAATGTGCTCTTCAATTCCCCTCCATACCTTGACAACCCTTACCTCGTCGTATAACCTCTCCTAATTTTCTTGCTGCTGCTGCTGCTGCTGTTCCATCCACAAAACAACCCACAGACAGTGACCTAAGGTGTTGACTATTTAGCTATCCCATACAACTCTTAGATAACTCAGTACGATGCTCAATCCAAAATTACCTTACGTGCTCTGGGAAGAATAAAACGGACAACGTAGAGAGTGCCTGTAGTTCGCTGGATTCGTCGAATCACATGACCTTTAGTGAGCTGCATGGGAATGGTTTCTCGAAAAGGTCACGTCTTCCGTGGTTCCTTAAGGCCCGTGACGGAAACAAAGATTGAAGCGTTGGTGAGGAACGTCGACCTGACACCAGCAATGAAAGCATCGAAGCTATTTCCTGGTGCACGTAGCGACATTCCCTGAGGTTGGCAAGTAGACTGAAGATAACGTTACGATATCGTAAGCTTAACGAACCATACATTTTTTTAACTACCATAACTTAACCTATCCTGGCAGAGGCCAATAACTTAACCTATCCGGCAGAAGCCAAGATCAAGTTAGTCTAACCCAACCTATCCTAACATCCACTAACTAAATCTGACCTAAATCAAACCAGCAGGACTTGAAAATACCGGTGTCGTCACACTGATTACAGAAAGGCGTTCCTCGCTGACTCATCCTAACTTTAAGAGAACCTAACTTAACCTAACCTAACCTAACCTAACCTAGCATACCCGAACACAACTAAACATTAACTAAACTTACACTAACTTTAACCTAACCTATACTAACTTAACCCAGCACACACTAACTTAACAAAACATTACCCTAACATACATTAACCGAAAGGATGATTTTTTTGATAAGGTAACGTGCTTACCACTTCTCAGAAGGCAGCACCTACAGAGCCACCTCAGAATTTTTTGAGGTTTCAACTCAGAACATCTCCCGGCAACTCACACTTGCTCACCATCTACCTGGCAACCTTGGCTCAGCCATCACAGTAGGTCATCTCCACTGTAGCTGTGGGGGGTGGGGTGGGGAGGCATGAGAGACAGTAAATGCTGTATTTTTCTGTTCAAGAAGAAGGAAAATATTTGAATAGTTTTCATATAAAATGAAACTGTGAAGTGCGATCTGGTTATACACATTACCAAGATGTATACATAAACAGCTTCTCTTTATATATATGTATTTTTTGTAAGTGTTTATGTTTGGTTTGTCGAGAGATTCGATGCATCATTCCACAAGTATACATGATCCAGCTATGTATAGGTCTATTTCATGTAGTTGGACATAAGTATACATGATCAGACTATGTATATGTATACATGTCGTCGCTGTATACAAGCATAAATGATCCAGAGTTGTACAAAAATGTTGTACATGTTTCAGCTGGGGTATGTAGTTATATGTATATATATATATATATATATATATATATATATATATATATATATATATATATATATATATATATATATATATATATATATATATGGAGAGAGAAAGAGAGAGAGAGAGAGAGAGAGAGAGAGAGAGAGAGAGAGAGAGAGAGAGAGAGAGAGAGAGGGAGAGAGAGAGAGAGAGAGAGAGAGAGAGAGAGAGAGAGAGAGAGAGAGAGAGAGAGAGAGAGAGAGAGAGAGAGAGAGAGAGAGAGAGAGAGAGAGAATTTTCAAAACACTAATACACCCCTTGTTATTTGGAAAATGTTCGTGAGGATTTCTACATGAGCAGTTCTAGTTATACAGGTCATCAATGGAAACAAATTGAATTTAGAATGTGGACCTGAGATGACATGTAGGAAATTGCTGAGAGATGATAAAGAAAATGGGGTGCCGAGAAATGAGGACAGCCTGGGTAGCAATGGTCAGGTCCTGTGTATGTTGAGCACGAGTTTAGAAAGTGTTGAAAAGACGGAAATATTAGACAGGTGTCGTGATAGGTTGTTGTAAGAAACGAAACTGGGTTGAGTGGGGTCAGGGGGACGCCTGGAATGTGTACGTAGCCCGGCTGTGAACCAGTGGACCAGGGGAACGGTCACTGACCAGCGGAGAGCCAGGTCATCCCCGAGGGGTGCAGGGCAGGGACACTGGCGTAGGCCAGTAGCCCCTCTCACGAAGTGAACATGTTCCTCAGGCTGAGAGATAAGATCCTCCATCGCACGTCATTTTTTCCTGGGGAATCAAGGATTGTTTGTATGGAATGATGCTTTTAGGAAAAAGATAATTGAAAATCCCTGTTTACATATGTATATATACATGTTTAGTTTACATAAGTTACTCCAAATTACCCAGAAACCTGATACATGGCTGACATCATACTACGATTATCTGAAACTGGCTTTGTGTCTGTCTTTAGGACAGTGGCGTAAGGTCCTCATGTTCCTGGACACACACCAGAGAGATGTGGTGAACAACATCCAAGTACGTGGTCTCCACTATCATCCAGATTAATCAAATTACTTAGAGGATGGGAACAATGAGTAGTTCCTCATCACGGTCAACCACAGGCATGGAAGAAGCTATTTTATGAAACCTTTACAGATATCTTTCTTTGGTTTGAGGAAGACATTCTGGGTGAACACAACAAAGGAAAATCTGTAGTATATCATGCATAGCTACTTCTCTCTTATTTGGCTCAGGTGCGTCAAAGTTTGCAGACTTTTGGTCTGTTACTTAAAGAAAAAACTCTATAATTTTTGTGTGTCAATATATACTTTGCGTTCCGGTTGGACGAGCCAGGAGCTGAAAGCCTCACAGATTTCAACTACACCTATTGTTTCCTCAACCTCCCAGATGTTCCTGTAGCCTGCTCGGATGTCTTAGCGCAACTGACTGACCAACAGAAGGCCTTAGCACGTGGGGTGGTGGGGTGGATGGACTCCCAGATGGCACTGGTGGGGTGGATGGACTCACAGATGGCACTGGTGGGGTGGATGGACTCACAGATGGCGAAGAAAAGTAAACATAAGCACTCGTGCTCACCTTCCTGGAGGCCACGTCCATCCCAGCTGCCATCCAGTAGTGACCGACGTACTAACCTCAGTGCAGGACCATATGCACCACCTCCCCACGGGGCCACCTGTACCCCACACAGCATACAGTCCCACATCCTCACCACGGAGCCAGAGCCCTACTGGATTAGAGCTTCTGGGTTGGACGTGGTCTGTCCCCAAACTACACAACATGATCTTCCAGTGATGACCCGCGAGGAGTTTCTGTCGCTAGTGCCAGATCATAATAATGGAGTCTAAATCGGGATGTCACTATGAATGTAACACTTATGTATTCATGTATGAATTTCTGCATGTAAGTATGTATGATGCTTGATTTCAAGGTTACATGATGATAGGTCATTCATCCATACACTCTAACAGCGTCAAACGAGTACATTTTTCCTCCTCATCATATCATTGCTGCACTCCAACGTACACTGAGATCAGTCAGCTGTACAGCCAAAACAACTGATAAATACAAGAGGGAAAACTGGAAACATTCAGTTAAGTAGAATCGTATAGTAAGGTTCGAGATGCTATAGTGAATGTTTCATAGCGAGAGGAAACTACCAGCAGAAATAAAGGAATCACATGTTAACGCAACTTTCCACAGAAACACCACAAGAGTCACCTCGTCCTTCCCACAGAACAGTAGTCACCTCAAACAGCACCAGAGCAGTGATGTCACTCTTGAAGTAACGAAGACGCCGTGGAGGTGAGGAAGGTCCCCACTAGGAGTATTCACCAACTGGTAATGCTGTTCTATTCTCTCCAGCTCAGGTGCCACAGCAAATAAGAACTCGACCCGACACACCTGACCAACTTGTGGTGTTCAGTGATGTATAATAATAACACAACACCAGCGGAAAACTGATTGAAGAGATAAACAAACACAAACACACACACACACACTCACGAACACACAAACACACACACACACACACACACACACACACACACACACACACACACACACACACAGAAACACCACAAAGTCATCTCAACCTTTAATAGTAGATGAATGGAATAAAGCTACTGGGGACGTAGTTAATGCAAGCAGCATATATACATCTATGGTGTTGTATGGCAGAAAAGATGTTCAAGTGATGAGGCCCCACGAGTGAAGAACTCCCTTCCCATGTACTACAAACGTAATCATTGCAGATCAATCATCCCAGCCTTCCCACAGGATGGGATGGTCTTGCCTGAATCAGCATGATCTATAGTTGAGAAAAGATACTGTGATGGTAGTGATTACGATACTGATAATGATAGATGATGACAGTGATAATGATGACGAATGAAAATGGTGATAACATAGAGAGACGAGTAAACTGATAACTGAGATCAATAGCTGTAGTTTAACAAAAAATATGACCAGTGGAACTAGTTAGAGTCAATGTAACTGCAGAAGGGCGGGCGAAATTACCAGTTGTTAACTAAGGTGTGGATAACAACATCATTAAGAGCCAGTAGTGGTAGAGGATGTCAGAGGAAGTGGCCAGCAGCATGACCTAAGATACAGTATATGAAGTCACATCTTGACGTTGGATAATATCTTTTGACTCTTACGAAAGAGTGGGCAATACACTAAATAGAATCAACTGATAAAAGACGCCCGCCACCTTTAATGAAATGATTTGATACTGAGAACTGAAAGGGAGTCGCTTGCTTGATAGCTACTGGAGGTCCTTAAGTTAGTTTGTACATTTCTGGTTCCTAAAGGTTAGGTTATCTTAAGTTACAAAGGTCAATGAAAATTATATCTATTCACAAGTTATTTTCATGTTAGAGTTGATTGATGTGTTTGGTTGGCTGGTTGGTTGTATGGGCTTTAGGTTTACCAACATCCAGTGTCGTTTATTATGGTTGTCAACGTAAGTTACATCCACCAACCGAAACATCTTTAACACCTTCTTCAGGTACCAAGGATAGCTCCTCCAGGACCATACTTGTGTCCAGGACTATACTTGTGTCCTTCACTATTGTCTTTCAGGTGATTGGATGCCTTTGACTGCTTGGATGATCTTGAGGGATGTTACTGGCATTTGTGTATTCGGGTTTCGCAATAAAACCCCTTCAAGGCCTATTTATAAATCTTTACGCGTGTGTGTGTGTGTGTGTGTGTGTGAAATGATGACATCTAGTCAGGTGTTACCGGCACCCTGTATACTCGTCACACACTTGAGTATGCCCAGTTTTCTCAGAGGTGTATGTCTAGCCGGGCGTGACTGTACAAACGCACTCTACACTGTGCATGATGTGGCCAGCGACACAAGAGAACTTGATTCATAAACAAATACAGTGTGGAACCTGCTTACATTTTTTTCTTTTTCAATGAGAGTGAGTCTCTGCTGGCTCACTGGGCTACTGTTCAGCTCGGCCCACTTGTTGTGGCATAATTCATTTCCATAGCTTATTGCACTTTGTAAACACTTATAGAATAGGCTTAGAAGTACAAGTATTTTATTCTATGTTTACTACTACTACTACTGCTATTATTACTACTACTACTACTACTACTGCTACTATTACTATTACTACTACTTGATTTTGTTTTCATAGCAGTATGAATTTTCACGAACAATGGTCAGTGATAATAATGGTACACTGTAGTGTACAAAATCTACATGAAGTTACCACTTATATACGAAAAAGTTTTAAATGTGATTCTATTTTTGATATTTCTAGATATGTATTTGTCATTGTGACAAACACAGGTTTCTGGTCGCAATAGTTACCCCGTGACATTTTGCTGACAGTGAGGAAACTGGTACGGGTGTCTTCACTTTGGTGATGGTGACGATAGTGATCCACTGCAGTGACTAGAATGGTGATCCTGAAGACCTTATTCGGTGTTTGTGATAATGCCAGTGAGCGGGATGATGATGCCTAGCACTGTCTTCTCTCCATGGTGGCAGCTCGTGCCACCATCATGGCCCTACTGTCTCTGACTCTCTTCACTTCCGTAGATAGTCTCACGTACTCCAGGTCTTCCTTCTTGTCTCGGTGGGAGAAAACGGGAGAGAGGCCTTTATCTCTCCCTTTACGTCTCTAGTAGCAGTAGTAATGATGTTATCATGATCATCAATACAGTGAGCATTACTGCTCTGGCAACTATCTTAATCATCATCACTACAGTAGATGAGGTTGATGGTACTGCACCTGAGCTCGTGTCTTCCGAGGTTACTTTACTGACTCCTTCACGGGAGATGAGGGAGACAGTGGGTCATGCGAGAGAGGGAGAGGAACCCCCCACAGTGTGCAGCATCTTCCAGACCTCTGCTGGCCTGTCTTACGATACTGCACAACTTGACTGATTCAAATCTTAAGGTGCTCTCTCTCTCTCTCTCTCTCTCTCTCTCTCTCTCTCTCTCTCTCTCTCTCTCTCTCTCTCTCTCTCTCTCTCTCTCTCTCTGGGTGTCTCACAAGATCCTGAGTAGATTTTCTCTAAGCTGCTTAAAAAATTCTTCAGTGTGTAATCGACGTAGTTGCTTCTGGGTTTTTTCTTTTCCTCACATAAAATACAGTTACTTGGATTCTGTATTTGTCCTACAGAATATCATTTGTCTTCGGCAGGTGGCATTTTCTGTCAAGAATAATTCCACAATTTTCTGTATTCACTTGAAAAAAAAAAAAAGGAAACTACTATCCAACATCTTATCGAGATCGTACGCCCGGCAGTACAGTACGTGTTCCTCCGACAACATCTTTTCAACGGAATTCCCTTGTCATTCCTGGAGCCAGATACTCGCATAGAAACCTCTATCCTCCTCCTCCTCCTCCTCCACCAACCCTCTCCCCTCCCCACCAACCCCCCAACCCCCATGCCAACCCTATTGTTCTGTAGCAACAAGCGTGACGGCCCCACACAAACACACGCACACACAAACAAACAATCAAGCTTCCAGGTAGCCAGACAAAGAAACCGTTCAGAGCTTAAGAGCCAACCAAGCCAAGGAGAAGCTGTAATTGAGGGCTGGTGATTCGGACGCTGGTGATTCGGATGTTGGTAGTAACAAGCGTTGGCAATAACGAGCGCTGGGGGAATCTTTCTTAGTAATGATATTATTAAAAAGTGACTTCTACATGCAGCGATGGCGGGGGTTTCTTACCCGTTTCTTGAAGGGTAAACAATACCTGATACCCTCCTGCTGGAGGCTTGACCAAAACGGTGCGACGATGTGATCCTCCACTGTCAAACTTTTTCACAGAGAGAATCCAATTGAACACATCTGGATGATCAAGATCGTTCAGTTTAATGTTTTCACAGAAAGTTTAAGTTGTTTTCTAAACTGGCAGAAAAATCTTAATGAAAAAAGTTACTAAAAGAAAACATGTCTGATTTTCAAGAATTTTCTTCACTCATAGACTTCCCTGTCGAGTCTCCAACCCTAATGATGATGATAATAATGATAATGATGATAATGATAATAATGATAATGATAATGATAATGATAATACTACCACTACTACTACTACTACTACTAATAATAATAATAATAATAATAATAATGATAATAATGATAATAATGATAATGATAATAATGATAACGATAATAATAATAATGATAATAATAATGATAATAATGATAACAGTAGTAATGATAATAGTAGTAGAAATGATAATAATAATGAGAAGAAGAAGAAGAAGAAGAAGAAGAAGAAGAAGAAGAAGAAGAAGAAGAAGAAGAAGAAGAAGAAGAATTATCATAAGCATTATCTTTATCATCATTATTATCATTATTATCAGAGCAATTTTGATCATAATTATCTTAATGAATCTGGCGATATTGATATCAATAATGTCAATTATGATAATCGTGATAATGATAACAAAGATGATAGTAGTGAAAATCATCCTTATTGCAATGATCATATCAACATTGATAGTGATAATGATATCCATTACAATAAGAATAGTTGAAAATAATACTTCGTCATTATCATTATCATCATCTTCATTTTAATAATAATAATAACGGTAATAATGAAATCGCGGTGACTATGCAAATCTATTAAACCACTATTGATAACTCCAGTTATCAGATCAGTAATAACGGTAATGATGGCGATAATGATGATGATTATAGGCATAAATTCTTGTACGGGTGTGGCTGGTGAGGTTGGCTGGCTGGCTGGAGTGAGGTCACGCACCACACCAAGACACGTCCTCAGATAAAATATAAACCTGTGTTGTTTTCCGTCTCTGGATGTGAGATTTTTGAAAATGTCTTCAGAAACGAGAGGCTCGGAGGATTATCAAGACAATAAGAAAATAGATAGACAGAGCTTAGTAACGTATACAATGGAAATATGAGGCAAAATAGATCTTCTTTCTTTTATATAGAGAGGCAGAAAGAGGCAAACAGATAGACAGAACAAACACATCTCGAGAGAAAGACAAACAAACATATATTTATTAAGAAAAGCAACAGAGAGGAAAAACAGAGCAACAGACAAGTGGTCGACCCAATAGAGTGGCATATCAACCCGGCAGGCAGAGGCTCTGCCCATCAGCCAGTTATACAGGAAGACGGCAGTCAGAGGGCCTTCCCATCAGACAGTCTTACCAGGAAATGATAATCAGACGATCTGCCAATCAGTCATAACAAGAATGACACCAAGAAAGGTCACCCAGTTTCTCCTCAGCTTGCATCTGTTCGTCACCAAATCCTTCCCATTTTTTCCTCCTCACTTCCCTTAAACCATGCGACTGTAACCCAAAGGAATTAAGGCACGAATGTTACAGACGGCGTATGGTTGACCTCGCCTCTCACTACAGGGGTGAGAGAATCACTCCTGTGGCGAAGGAACGTCATGCGAACTGTAACACCCACAAAGTGATATCTGGTGGCGATGTCTCCCTGAATCATGGCTTCAGAACCCATGGTGCTGTTGTCTTCCCCGATCATTGTCATATATTTCCGGATCCTCCTATACTCCAGCCTCTTCTTATTCCTATTTTTCTCCTGCTTCACATCTCCTTCATCTTCTCATCCTCCTCCTCCTTCGTTTAAAATCTTTCCTATAGATTTTCCATGTCAGTATATCCTCCCGAAACTGTTTTATTTTTCTGCTGGATGATGTGGGGAGGAGCACTCTGCTTTACTATCTTGGCCTCATCTACAGTGATGGGTGGGGAGGAGCCTTCTACTTTACTACTTGTCTCTCCATCTATACAGACCAGAGATCTAAGGCACTATGACTGTGCTCCAGCATATCACATCGTCGTAGACCATCAGTCCATCTGTATCTCTCTCATGTACTCTTATGTATTCCAGTGTAATCGTGTAGCATCAGGGAACCTCTTGATACCAGACTGATGTCCTCCCGATCCATAACTCTGAAGACATAGGTTGGCTGTGATATCATTTCCTCCATGAAATACCTGCATGAGGCGGGACAGGAAACGTGGGGTGGATCAAGTGGTAGTAGGGTCGGGTGGAACGAGAAATAGTACAGGAATGGATTAACGGGCAACGCAAGGGTAGATCTAGGGGCAGTAAGGTGTTCGATATAGAGACAATAAAGTGTTAGATCTAGAGGCAATAAAGTGTTAAATCTAGAGGCAATAAAGTGTTAGATCTAGAGGTAGCAAGGTGTTCGATCAATAGGTATATTGGAGTCAAATCAAGAGCTAGTGTTAAGATGGATCAATAGGAGGTGGCGGGGTGGGAGGGTCAAGAAGCAGTGTAAGGATGGATCGAGGGGCAGTGTAGGCTGGCCAGGACAAGAGGAACTATAGAGGGATTTATCAAGAGGAGTTCGGGAGGACGCTACACTGAGAGGAAGGTTCTCAAAGTTCATCAGGCAAGTAAACAAGTGAGAAAGAAATCCCGCTCCAAGTTGGGCATATGCAGGAAAATTCTTAGATCATCGTTCAGTAGAGAGAGAGAGAGAGAGAGAGAGAGAGAGAGAGAGAGAGAGAGAGAGAGAGAGAGAGAGAGAGAGAGAGAGAGAGTAGCTTATTTTTGTCTTCCTGGAAATGGATGCTGTTGGCTAAGATCTTCGTCAAGCAACTGACATACAATCAGTTGTCTTCACGAAACTTTACGTAGCAATGAGAATATTGTGCGTGTATGTGTGTATGTGTGTGTGTGTGTGTGTGTGTGTGTGTGTGTGTGTGTGTGTGTGTGTGTGTGTGTGTGTGTGTGTGTGTGTGTGTGTGTGTGTGTGTGTGTGTGTGTGTGTGTGTATGTGTGTGTGTGTGTGTGTGTGTGTGTGTGTGTGTGTGTGTGTGTGTGTGTGTGTGTAAATACCCTGGTAATGAGGCATGGAGGCATCACCTGTTTCAGGTAACGGCTGTAAAATGATAGGAATCTGTCCTCACATGCTGACGTGGTCGACGCCCCACACGTGCTCGCACCAGAGGCAAAACCTTGTCCATATGTTGCAGGTAGCGGGGCTCCTGCTGCTGCTGCTGCTGCGGGGGAGATGAAAGGTGATTAGAGGGAGAAAGTGAAAGCGAAAAAAGACAGACGAACAGATATATAGGAAAGATTAAAGAAGAAGGGAGAAGACGACAGACACAAGCACATATAAACATGAAAGAGAGAGAGAGAGAGAGAGAGAGAGAGAGAGAGAGAGAGAGAGAGAGAGAGAGAGAGAGAGAGAGAGAGAGAGAGAGAGAGAGAGAATCAAAAACATCTTAGAGAGTTTGGAAAGTCAGGGAGCACGAAAAAAATCCGTAGAGCTGTGTTGACAAAGGTAAACTCTGTCAGAGACACAATGGCATAAAATCTAGGCAAGTGGAGACAAAGCCAGCTGCATCTGGCTCAACACATTCCAACATTAGATGTTAACCCAGTCACCCATGATTCCCAGATGCACACACTTGCTACTCTTGCTCATATTCCATCTTCACTCGCTTGAGTGCTACGAATTAAGCTCCTCCTGTATGACGATTTAACCCCTTGTGTATGATGACTTGACCCTTGAGAACGACGGCTTTGACGAGTTGAATTTAACCCTTGGGTACGACTTACCTCCTTGGGTTCGATAACTAAAGTTATCGTACTCAAAGAATAATTATCGTACTTACGCAGTTAATTCGTCGTACTCAGGGGGTTCAGCCAGCGTACTCGAGACACGAATTGTGCTCTACCTTCCTTCCAAAAGGCCTGTGGTATCTGTTCTTCTTCTAGATGAACTATTGCTCGAACTCCTCTCCCTAATGGAGAGGATAATACGTTTTCCCTGCCCTGAGAACTTCAGGAGAAGAGCAGAAGCGAAAACATGAAGAGCAGTGCGCAGCGGCAGTCTTGCCCCCAGGGGAATATTGCATCTGACCTCAATATTGGGGAGCGACGTCGAAGGTTCTGTCGCCTACAACATCAGCACATGACTCGCCTCCTGCAACCTGTATACGTATCTGGTCTCCCTAATGCCAACGATTTATGATTTTCATGTAAATCATCGTCAACTCTACCATCGCTACTCGTATACCTATCCTCCAATGAGGTAAACTGAAGGAAGTAAAGGTATGCAATGATATTCACTGTATCGGATCACTGGGCTCCACTCGAGCTGAAAAGGACGTCAGTGTTGGTGATGACGGTGTTAAACCTTCAGCCTACGAGTCAGTGTTGAAGAAAACACATGTGTAATGAGGTCGGAGAGGATGACACGTCTGCAAAGATATCAATAGAGCATAATAATGAACGAGTCAATCTCTCTCTCTCTCTCTCTCTCTCTCTCTCTCTCTCTCTCTCTCTCTCTCTCTCTCTCTCTCTCTCTCTCTCTCTCTCTCTCTCTCTCTCTCTCTCTCTCTCTCTCTCTCTCTCTCATATTCCCACCCTGCATCCAGGTCCGGCTGTGCCTCTCCCAGCACTCCATGGCCAGGGATGTGACCCAGTGTGTGGTTGAGGAGGAGGAGGAGGGGATCTGGCTGGGGTGGACAGGCCCGTTGCTGGGGCCAGAGGGTGTTCTGCCCCTCTTGGGTTATAGGCGGAGAAACCACACCGTCAGCCTGGGGAGGAATTAAGGAGCTTAGTACAAAAACTGGCCCGTCAGTGCCGTGGCACGAGGGGCTGACTGCCACCGAGCGTAGGGCTGCCCTTCTGCGTGCTTCCGTGTTAAGGTCTTTCGATGTCAGCCTCCAGGACATGTCTTAGATAGAGATATCAAAGACGAGCTGGCTGGCTACGATTGCAAGACCCCTGCAGAAGAGAGCTCTTGCAGATCCCAACAATATCGCTACAAAATTGTTCCTTTATTGATATAACTTTGGGACCTTTTACCAGCATTATTTGATCCCTGAACGATAGATATCCCTCAGACTCCCTCGAGAACCCAGGTCGCCTCTTCTGTCGCCTGTGTCTCCATCCTCCTCCAACGAAGCTTCGAAGTCGTTGTATCATCCTTCTTCCCTTGGGCCATCACATACCCAGCACAGTAGAGGAGTATTTCCTTGCACCAGCTGACCTCAATACCAAGAGCATGAGCTTCCTCCGCCGCAGTGACTGTGTCACTGGGTTACCTCTAAGCTTTGCTCGGGTAACATACAAGGAATCTCGCCTTCGATGACCCAGATACACACCAGACTCGACAAGACGAATCCTGAAGCCAAGCATTACTACTACACGGCTGAGAACCACATACAACTTGCTCCAGGCTTTCTTCTTCTGATCTCTACGTGGAAATTAACCAATTCGTTGGATGGAGACAAATTTAGAGGTTGTGAGAGGAGGGGTAACCGGGTGTGATTAAGACTACAGCCTCCTCGAAGTTGACGGTTGTTGCGTAATTTAGTCAACCCCTTTGGGAGAATCTGTAGAAGATCGGTGATTGGCCAAAGGCCTGCGTCATCTGTTGCTCCGCCAATAGCAAGGCAGAACTACACGGAGAGGGGTGACATCATCAGAGATCGCTCTTCTGACTGGTCAGCCGTTAGGTTCCCGGATGCCTGAGTCATTTCTACGTTAATAATGTTACAAAGTCGAACGGGATCTGACCAGAAATCCCGTTGCACCACCGTTCAGCAACTAGACACCAACACCCACGTCTTTCAAAGTGTATTCACTGTATGGCTGGCCTTTCTATGAACCACTGAGAAAGTGTGTCAAACGCCCCCGGGTGAACAGCAAGGCCCACTCTATGATTAATATATTTTCATGTCATGACTCGAAGATTTTCCTCGCTTCTCCACACTCATGAGCCCAGTCTCCTCCCACCAGTGTCTCACACGGTAAACACTCTCTCGTCCCTGCTGGTCCGGTGTGACGACAACGATGCTGCCGTTAATGCTGAATCACAGGCGCAAACTTAACAGTGCAAGTGAGTCGCCGGGGCAGGAGCAAGTGTTTGCACAGTGGGGGTGACCTGTCAGAACGCTGCTGCGTGCTCACTTTGAAGACGCACTTGTTGAACTTTTTTCAGTAGCTGTGAAACCCTACCTCAAGAGAGAGGAAAAAAAAAAAAGATATACACACCTCAGAAGCCTCTGTGTCGATAACTGACCACACCTCAGCAAAGGAGCCAGCCCAGCAGGTGTCGGGAGTCATTCAGTCATCCAGATGCAGTGGGTCACGCAACATATAGTAAACCTTTCCAGTCTACAGAGTATATGATAAGCAGGATATGGACATCAAAAGATAACACCATTAACTCAAAGGAGAAAGCTTCTACATGCAAGCGAACACTATTTGTAAGGAAATGGATTTACAGACTGAGTGCAGCAGCTCCTGCCAACAGTAATTTCTAACTTCCATAGTTTTATCATTACGACCTCGAGTCGTCCAGGACTGTGATCACCATAACAAGCGGTGCCTCGGAGAATGACGGAGTAGCAGGATGTGTTGGTCCTTCGTCGGCAACGTATCATCAAACCCCATATTATTTATGACTAGAAATGTGCGTAATTAATCTCTCACGGCAAGGCTTATCGCGAGGTAACTCAACCACTTGAACACGACAGTACGACAGTCGAGCACGACGTTATTATACCTTAAGATCGTACCGTCGTGCTCATGGGAGGTACATTGTGATCAGGAGGATAACTAACCATAACTTCTGGTATCTTTCTAACTATGAACTAAACGTCTTCCTAACAGAGTGGTTAAGATCTTGACTGCCAGCCTACCATTTCTGTCATGCCGACCGTGATCTGTTTGAGCGAAAAACCTTATATCAAACCCTGTCCGTGAAACTGACGCCAAGCATCGTTGCCCCCACTCCCCCCCCCCCCCCCCACCAACACCACCACCACCACCACCAACAGCAGGTAGTAGCCCGAGAGTGAAGGTGAAAACTCGGTGTTGGCGCAAGTTGTCGAAGCAGTGACGCCGCACTGAGCCCACAGGGTCCCACGCCTAACCTGACCTGCTGTTTACAGCTTTCAAAAACACCGGCGATCATCCTAACAGAACTGCTCTACCTTGACTCAACTATGAACTAGAATTCACTTGCGAATATATCTGGATAAACCTCTGTCCGTGGGATCTGTCGCGCCTCGCTTGCCACATAACTGTGCAAAAGTACTATGAAACACACCGTCAAGTTGCATCAGACGCGGTGCTGGCTCTGTGTGCCACCAAGTGCTGGCACCTTAGGCACATATACGAAACAACACAGTTCTTTCTAGTCATTTGAACTGTTGCTGTGGCTCCTCCGGTCTCGAATGATTTGTACAGAAATCGAGGTGTGCGTCGTGGGAGAGGGTCGGGTTGGCCCTTCCACGTGACCTCGCACAGGCGGTCTCCGGCCCACATGTGACCCACTACCTCTGCCTCGCCTCCCTCAGGCTCCTCCCCGCGGCCACCACCACCATCAGGAGGAGTCCTGGGAACGTGACGTGTATAAAAGGATGATGAAATTCGATGAAAAAAAGACAGTGAAATCCTTTTCGTTCGCCGTCCACGACCCTTGGAGGAGACTCACTGCCACGGCTCGAGGTATCCTAAGACGTCATCTGTGTCGCAGCCAGTTCCCTGCCCTACATCCGCGCTGCGGTGCCCTACATCCGTGTTGCAGTGCCATATATAAGTGCTGCAGTGCCCTACATCAATGCTTCAGTGTTTTACATCCGCACTGCAGTGCCCTACATCACCACTGCAGTGCCCTACATCCGTGCCGCTGTGCCCTACATACATGTTGCTTTGCCCTCCCTACTGCTGCAGCTCCCTACCCCGTGCTGCAGTGATCTACATCCTTACGACAGTACTTTACATCACTGCTGCAGCGTCGTATATCTCCGCTGCAGTGTCTAAGATAACTGCTACAGTGCCTAACATCCATGCTGCAGTGACCTACATTCGTGCTGCAGTGTCCTACATCCGTGTTGCAGTGCCCTATATCCGTGATGCAGTGCCCAGCTCCAGTGATGCAGTGTCCCAAACACACAACACACACACACACACACACACACACACACACACACATACATATACATACATATACGAGCCCCCGTGGTGCACTGGTGAGCGTTACTGACCATGAGTTAGCATAGGCCGGACCCCGGTCGAACACAAACGGGTTCGAATCCTGGGCGCGTTACCCAGCTCACACCCAACCCAGGTATTCATCTTATCCTAAGGGATGGCCATAAATGGGCTCATGGCTTAGTACGTTGGAGGGAGTGGAATATATTTGTTTTCCCGTAACGCACAAATAGTGATTACCTCCGACAATCAGAAGTTTGTCCACTGCACTTCAAGGATCACAAAGAATTATAGGAAGGTCCAGAGGAGGGCGATAATGATGGGACAAGAATTAAGAAAGTTGAAC
The DNA here is from genome assembly GCF_036320965.1 of Panulirus ornatus. NCBI lineage: Eukaryota > Metazoa > Arthropoda > Malacostraca > Decapoda > Palinuridae > Panulirus > Panulirus ornatus. The sequence goes on from NC_092242.1 coordinate 2,571,867, forward strand.
TCAAGGGAAAGGTCCTAGAGCCTTTGAATTTGCCCACCATGAAAGAGAAAAGAGCAAGGGGTGACCTGACCACATCTAGATTTTTAAAACAGCTTAATGATGTAGACAGAAAACAGTCTTCCAAATATGCAGGGACAGAACAACCAGAGGCCACAGCATGACATCGGGAGAGAAACGTGTTGGAAACGATGCAAAGACGAACTTAGACGTCATGAAAATGTTGAATAAATGGAACAAACTGAGTTATGAATCAGTCAATGTGGATGACACACAGATGGCGTATGATAGCAAAGAGGCCTTAAGAGACACGCCCCGCGAGTCTTGAACTCCCTCCCAGAACGTATGAATAGGTAATTACACACACACACACACACACACACACACACACACACACACACACACACACACACACACACACAGACACGAAGAACCTCAGACGTCTCACCCTCACAATCCCCATCTCCTCAGCCTCACACCAACCTCCTCGAGTCTCCAGCACCCATCATCCTCTGGCATCCATTTCCCAGCCTTACGTCTGCCTCCCCACACCGCCCCAGCCTCACCCAGCACCTGAAAGCGAAAGCTGACGAGTGAAAACAGTTCCACGTCGAGAGTAAGCGTGAAGTAGGTCCCGCCTGACTACCCCCATCTCCCCTGACAAGGTCCCCCTCAGTAAGTCCCTCCTGACAAGGTCCCCCCCCCCCACTAGCATCTCTCTGACTAGATGCCAGCCTAGGGTGCCCACCAAACAGAGGCCCCCTTGAAGAAGTCCCCCAGTGTAACGTCTCTCCGACAAAGTCTCCTGACGAAGTCCCTACTTATAAGGTCCCCCTGATTAAGGTATCCCAACCATGAATCCACCCTTAAAAGAGAGCCCCTCAGACGACGTCCCCCGACCAGGCCTCCCCCTGACAAGATTCCCCCTTCCCCTTGACTATGATCCTCCCCCCCCGACAGTGCCCCCTGATCGAAGTTCCCTGAGCATGATAAACCCCCTGACAAGGTCCTCTCTGAATAGGTTCTCCTTGACTAGGGTCCTCCTTCCTCTAACCTCCCCAACTTTGCGTTCTCCCACTATCCTTTTGCACTCCCTCGTTTCATTACCTTTAACCTCCACATCTTTCTCACTCTGACGTACTAATTCCTCCCAGTGAGGATCGACCAGGCGTGCCAGCCAACCTTGAGACCAACAATGTCTCCCTCCCTCTGTCATCTGTGGAAGTATACGCTAATTAGCCCTCCGTATGGCCCAGCCGGGGTGGTGGTGGCGGGTGATGGCGTAATGACCGGGAGGCTAACGTCTTTCTCTTTCTTTCAGATAACAATACAGGTTAGTACTACCCAGGAAGGTTTGGACGAGAACGATAGTGCTAACATCAAACATCATTCTATTTATCAATAAACACATGCAAACTTATCATTATTTTATACATATTCGCCATTTCCCGCTACTCATATATATATATATATATATATATATATATATATGTGTGTGTGTGTGTGTGTGTATGGGGGTGGGTTGGGCCATTTCTTTCGTCTGTTTCCCTGCGCTACCTCGCAAACGCGGGAGACAGCGACAAAGCAAAATAAATAAATAAAATAAATATATATACTTTTTTCATACATATTCGCCACATCCCTCGTTACCGAGGTAGCGTCAGGAACAGAGGACTGAGCCTTAGAGGGAATATCCTCACTTGGCCCGTTCCTTCGTTTGGAAAATTAAAAACGGGAGGGGAGGATTTCCAGCCCCTCGCTCCCTTCCCTTTTAGTCGCCTTCTACGACACGCAGGGAATACGTGGGAAGTGTTCTTTCTCCCCTGTCCCCAGGGATATATATATATATATATATATATATATATATATATATATAGAGAGAGAGAGAGAGAGAGAGAGAGAGAGAGAGAGAGAGAGAGAGAGTGAGAGAGAGCTCTTGTGTAACAAATTACAACAGTGCATGAAAGTAACACTGAAAACACTGAAAGCGAAACCATTTTCCTCTCTACGTGTATGGCCCAAGACACAGTTGCTGATTTGAATTTAGAAACCTGAGGAAAGTTGCTGCGTAGGATTGCATAAGAAGTTGCCAGATGTGCTCGACACAGGTCAATTTCTGATCATATTTCACTCTGGTTTCTAGCAGCATGATGGTCTCAGTCAGCTGCGTTCTCTATTGTTCTTAGCTCATAAGTTCTCTCACAGTGACGTTGTTAGAATCTTGTGTTTCTTCATATCTTCCGAGAGAAGACTTGCGTCCTGCCACACCCTGTGGACCTTGTAGGAGAGTCCTGCTACACCCTGTGGACCTTGTAAGAGAGTCCTACCACACCCTGTGGACCTTGTAGGAGAGTCCTGCCACACCCTGTGGACCTTGTGGGAGAGTCCTGCCACACCCTGTGGACCTTGTGGGAGAGTCCTGCCACACCCTGTGGACTTTGTGGGAGAATCTTGCCACACCCTATGGACCTTGTGAGAGTGTTCTGCCACACCTTGTAGACTTTGTGGGAAGGGTCCTGCCACACCCTGTGGACTTTGTGGGAGAATCTTGCCACACCCTATGGACCTTGTGAGAGGGTTCTGCCACACCTTGTAGACTTTGTGGGAGGGTCATACCACACTCTATAGACCTTGTGGGGAGGTCCTACCACACCCTGTAGACCTTGTGAGAGGTTATGCCACACCCTGTAGGCCTTAATGTTCTACCACACTCTGTAGACCTTGTGGGAGGGTCTTGCCACACCCTATAAACCTTGTGGGAGGGTTGTGTCACACCCTGTAGACCTTGTGGGAGGTCATGCCACACCCTGTTGACCTTAATGTTCTACTACATCATGTAGACTTTGTAGGGGTGTTTTGTCACATCATGTGGTCCTTACTGTTCTGCCACACCCTGTATACCTTGTGAGTGGGTTTTACCACCTTGTGAGCCTCGTCACACATTGTGCACCTCGCCACACCCCGTACACCTCGCTACACTCTGTACACCTCGCCACACCCTGTACACCTTGCCCCACCCTGTACACCTTGCCCCACCCTGTACACCTCGCCACACCCTGTAAGTCAAGATTCGAATCGTTAAACTTTTGCTCCGTGGCGCGAGACCTCGACCCTCCTAAAACCGGTTCGAGAGGGTTTCGACCACGTAATGTCTCATGATCGTGGTGCTGATCATCATTGTCTCTCATGGCTTCGTTATCTATCGTATTCACGACCTTTAATTACTATCCACAAAGTTTATCAGTTATGTAGAATAAGAAACAAGTGAGAGATTGGACTACATAGATATCTCGTTTCAGAGTTTGTATCACCGTCGTACTTATGATTCCAACCAGACCTTTGACAACATGATTTTGGAAAGCCAGATGACCTGGACACGTACTATCTCGATGTCTGCAAAAATCCCGGGCGACACAGTTCTGGTGGCCACTGAGTCGTGGGTGACGGCCATCTTTTTTACCTGCAATACATCCAGCGCCGCCATCTTGCCTACAATACCCCGAGCGCCGCCATTTTGCCTACAATACCCCGAGTGCCGCCATCTTGCCTACAATACCCCGAGCGCCGCCATCTTGCCTACAATACCCCGAGCGCCGCCATCTTGCCTACAATACCCCGAGCGCCGCCATCTTGCCTACAGTACCGCGGGCGCCCCCCCATGTCACCTACAATACCCTGAGCACTGCCACCACTGGTCTGTTGTCGTGGTCATTCCACTGTAATCCTTTGACGACATCCTCCACCAGGATGAAGGATCTACACACACATGGATGGTTGTATCAGCCTTACAAAGGTTCTTGCAACACGTACATGATATGATAGATATCTGACACCCCTCACAACACCCCTCACATGACCCCTCACATGTAGCAGTCATTTCCAGCCATTCCCAGTTTTATCAGGACAAGAGCTCCCTCAGCGAGTGGCGTGGGTGTGGGGTGAGTGAACGCGACACCGGTGTTGGGTGATACATATTCCTCGTCAAATCCTGACTCAGGACTTCAAGCAGGAATCTCTTTTTTCTCTCTTTCCTCCAGCACAGGAATCCTGGTGTGTACATATCTTTTTTTGAGCTGTACCGCATGTGCACAGCCAGACTTTTACTCGCTTCACAATACATGGCAAAAGAATGTCTGGGCCCATTGTCTTGAGTCTCTCGCGCACTGTCTTCGACGTCATGTCTGGGTTGTAAGTCACCAACGCGAGACTCGATCTCAGCGCAGACGATGTTTCTCTTCCTCGCCTCGCGGAACGCCCGACCACTGTTGTTTTCCCGCCGCCTCACTCGCTGCTTGCAGTCGATATATTCTTTTTTTTCACCGGCGTTCTTCCCGTCTTTGTATGTAAAGCGTTCAGAGCTTGGTGGCCAAGTTGCTGATATAGGAACTTCAAGACACTAGGTCAGGTCAGCATAGTCCACATTGCCAAGAAAACAAAAAAGTCTCTTCTTTATGATAAACACGAGAGGCAGGACCCGCGGCAGTAACAAATATTGTGAAAATCAAATCAGTAGCAGTAGCAACAGCAGTAGTAGTAGCCGCAGCAGTAGTAGCAGCAGCAGCAGTAGTAGCCGTAGCAGTAGCAGCAGCGGGTAGTGGGTGCGACGACCCCTCCCAGTACGACAAGCGACACAGCCCTCAACTTCCGGCGAGGTGAATGTCGCAACACTTCCTGCGTTGGGCCGACCTACCACCGTACCCCTGTGTGCTCCTCTGTATCTACTGTACTCCTCAGTATCTACTGAACTCCTCAGTATCTACTGTACTCCTCAAGACCCCACTGTACTCCTCAGATTTCAGTTCACTACCTTTCTTTTCTTTTGTTTCCTACTCATATGTCTGTTCCCTACTAGTGATACAGCGGCTTTGCATATGCCCGACTTCAATCTTTATACGTGCTAATATATGTATCTATATCCCTGCTGCCCTACTTAACCTCATATCTGTGTGTTTGTCTGTCTATCTGTCTGTCTGTCTGTCTGTCTGTCTGCCTGTCTGAGTCCTTGTGGCTGGTCTTAACAGAACCCTCTCATTTCGCTCGCATCGTCCGGGTCTCTTCCTCAGGGTGTGCGTCCTTCTCTATGTAGGTGCACGTCATACCCCGAGCGGCTGGTGCCCTGCAGTCATCCTTTGTTCTCCCGCTCGCAAGAGGTGGCCTGTGGGACAAAGATGTAGTAGACGGGATATTGATCTCCCGCTGATGTCTTATGCAACAAGATTATCATCGTTGATACACCAGAACTGAGGTTGCAACTCACCAGAGACGCTGCAGGGGGAAAGAGCCACAGTATCATTCTCTAATATCTTCCCTACAACTATGACCGTCTACGCAGCTAAACCTTCCTAACAGCTACAATATTCCAGTAGAGAAAGCCATTTCAGCAGTTAGGCGATAACGTAGCACCAAACTCAACCGTAACCACAACAGTCAAACGCCACGCTCGCCACACTACCAGCAGACAGTTGCAGTCATCAAGCAGCACATTTGTCTAGTGTGGCTTAATGATAACGGTTATCTCAGCGTCAGGTCAGATGAAATGTTCTGTCAAGAGTAATTTCAGTTTATATACACTGCCTCGCAAGACCAGCTTTCCATTGAACAATATTCCTTCCAGTCATCCACCTCTGGTCATCCATTCCCTCTGCCGCCGCATCAGACAAGTTCTTGTTTTATTTTCCCTCCTGAAACGATAAGAAAAAAAATCACCATCAAAATAAGTTTCATTTTCTTGACTCTGGTTTGTCTATTTGTCTGTCTGGTGCTTTTCTTTCGCATGTTTGGTCTCCCTTTCAGAGTTGCCGGGCTGCAATATCCGGCCACCGACCTTAGGGTATCCCAGTTCTCACAATCTTCACCAAAACAGTTACAGACTCGAAAAGAAAATAGATGCACAATCATACGTCATAAGCAGTATGATAAACTGCACAGCGAAACGGGTTGCGGACATGAACCAGACACTACACATCATCTCGAGCACTCGTGGATATGTTCCACGCATTTATAAACTGTGGAAAAACAGTCATATTTATGAGTATCCAGAATAAACACAGTCCCTCTACGACTGACCGCGTCGTGCTTGCAGGTCAAGGGGAAGAGAGCAAGTGACTCGAATACACACCGATCATTCGCGAGCTTTGCATTGCTCCGGTAATTGACGAGGCCTCGGAGAGTCGAACCAAGTTCAGATTTTCATCATAATTCAAGACAAAAAAACTTGGTTCCCCTGTGGTACCAGAGCCAGGAAAACTGTTTGCAATTTCAATATTGCTAAACAGATTGATGCGAAACTCTTAGAATATCTCTCCGAGGCTTTTTGATTAAACTTCTAACTCAGCGAGGAATGCTGAGGTACAACAAGTCTCTCCTGCGTCTTAATAAACACGAACCTAGCAGCTGATGTTAGACGTAAGACTCAGGTGGTGTTTTCATTTACCTGTTGGACGGCAAATACGTCTGTTTATCCAGTAAACATAGCATAAGCTAACACAACATTACAGCAACACAACAGGAACACAGACTCTGCAGGAACACAAACTCAACAGAAAACACAGCCTCGGCGGCAACACAAACTCGACGACAACACAGCCCTTAAAGCGACAGAAACACAACACCAAAATAGATACTAAATCAAACCAACTCTGCAACAACAGACACTAACAAAATACACTAAACATCAACAAAGACTCCACAAAAAGATTATCTTTCTTGCCTCGAGTTATACACCGTGAAGTCATTCACTGGGAAAGGTTCCGTGTTTGTAGATATGCTTTGGGCAAATGTGTCGAAGCTCTGAAGTCCTCATTCCCTTCATAAACACTTTCTTTTTCAAACCACAGCAAATATTCTTCAAAAAAAAAAAGTCACTCGCAGCTTAAGATGTTTAGATGTATGTGAGAAATAACATTCACTCATTTACACATTCAGAGTTAGTGCATTGCATCTTGACCTGAAGAGCTACTAAACCTCTAAGGAATATGGTCATAGAAACCTGCACCTTAATTTTCGTTAAAGGGAACAAACCTTTATTGATAACAGACGTTACTCCATCAACTGACGAGTTACTAATGGAATGATTAAGCTGAACAACAGAGGCGTCTCTCAAGGTATTGTTCTGTCTCCAATACTCTTTCCCTTTTTCATTGATTATGTTCTTTTATCAGCAAGTAACAAAATCCAATGAAAATCTAAGGATCTTTATCCTGACACATTGGTCTTCACCTTCCCCAGCTTGTTTGTAAGAGGTTGATGTTCAGTCTCAGTAAGTGCAGATGGTTGAGTGTGTGAACTGCGTCTGGCAGTCGGAGGTCGAGGCCGAAGTGCTACACCCGAGGAACCTGCACAGCCTCCTCCACCAGGACGTCCCTCATGTGCTCACCATCGTCCTCTGCTGCTGCTGCTGCTGCTGCCGACGTCTCGGAAACTGGATATTCATCACTAATGTTTGCTCGTCTTGAGAAAGTGTGTATTTTTTATGAATTTTAGATTTTATGTTGGAGTCAAGCACGGAATGATAAATACAAGATAAAGTATTGTATTTACTTGACTTTCCACTAGAAAAGGAAAGTAATGTGTCTGTATGTTCCATGTGTGTTCGTATAATTACCTATTTGTAGCTATCTTTTCGTGCTGTACAGGGAAGGAGTTTTACACTCTCGGGGGGCCCCATCCCTTGATCATCTTCCACTGTCATATAGAATTTTCCACAATTAGTACATTCTCATTCAGTTTATTCTATTCATCCACAACTTATGTACTATAAAAGTAATTTTTTATATCCTTTCTTGCAAGTCTCTTCTTTAATCTCACGTTAGGTCCTCTGGCTGCTCTACCTCTGCATTATCTGAAGAACAGCTTATTGTCTCCATCATCAGTCTGTTTAAAGTCTTCAAGACTGTGATCAAGTCAACCCTCAGTCATCTCTCTTCCATGATGGGTAAATGTAAGACCTCTAGCCTTTCCCTGTAACTCATCTTTCTTAATTCCGAGACCATCTTTGCTGACTTCTCTGCAACAATATATATATATATATATATATATATATATATATATATATATATATATATATATATATATATATATATATATATATATATATATATATATATATATATATATATATATATATATATATATATATATATATATATATATGTGCGTGTGTGTGTGTGTGTGTGTGTGTGTGTGTGTGTGTGTGTGTGCACGCGAGCGTCATAAGACTACAGACCTTACAACAAACTGCTCTTAACTTTACAAGGAAAACATTTAAGGATTTCTGTAGTTCCTTTAGACCCACCAAGGCAGATCGCATGGGTGAGCATGTTTCTCGTTAGCTGGACCACTCAGGGAAGCACAAGGGGCCCTCAGCTATTCCGTTTTCTTCTTTTTACCATTGTCAAGTTTAGGAAAAAGCATTTTTTTTTGTTTCATCAGTCTCCTATCTGAGATATCCAATCTTCCACCCAATGCTAAGTCTTCTCTCGTCCAACCAGCACCGAATCGACCCAATACTGAAAGGAAACACACCAACTCTGGCGATGAAGAATGCGGACGCACACAGAACTTGTCACGACGTCCGTCAGAGTCACGCCGGCGGTTCACATCCCCGCAGCATAATGATCTTGTAAGTACTGTTCTTGCCTCAGCCTCGCGACTCATTGCCCGGAACCTTGGCAATGATCACGGTGCTTGCTAGAGAAAATACCACAAGTCTGTCACGAGGACTCTCTTGCGTCTGGCCTAGTCATAACGAGACACACGCAAGATTTCTACCATTAGTGCCAGCAAGCGGAACGTCCTCCTACTCTTCTAAGAAAAACAGAAATGTGTGGATCAGCAAGCAGGCTCCCCCTTCGAGACTCCTCTGCACCGCTGGAACTCATCAGTCTCCGGGCTCTGGAAGGGGACAAGAATTGAGCATATCTTTTCATCAGTTGCTAAAGCGCCAAGGGAGCAACATGTGTGAGTACTGTACTGTACGTGTGTGTGTGTGTGTGTGTGTGTGTGTGTGTGTGTGTGTGTGTGTGTGTGTGTGTGCGTGTGTGTGTGGGTGGGTGGGTGGGTGTTTATGTCTACAAAATGTCTTAGACATGTTCAACATCTTTATTGTATCGTATTCTAACCCTCCTGAGACATGATCACGAAAGTGTTCCACGGACTGGAGGAGGCAGGACCAGACCAGTCTGTTGCACTGTCTGATAATTTTACCTAAGAACGAGGAGCCTGACACTCAGGTACAGTGGCTGCAGAGAACCTATACATGGTCTGTGAGGAACTTGATGACTAATACCATTAAGCGGACGTACATGTAGCGCCGCGCTTTTATTGGTTGTAACTTGACGCTGGGGCGTGTCGCAGCAGCAGCCTGTGTCTTGGGCCATGTTCTGGTTGTTGAGATTTCTTTGTTGATCCTTGGTAATTAGTGCCTCAGCGATGTGAAGGCGTCTTGTGTCTTGTTCATGGCGCAGTATTCTTGTGGATTTAACAATAGTAACAAGGATTTAACAATGGTTTCTGGTGTGAGGGCAGTGTTGTGTTTCTTGTTGACATGTAGGTTGATGAAGCCTTCTTGTAGGTATAGGTAGACTGAGTGTTCCGGATGGTGTACAGGTTGTGGTTGCTACGTAGATCATGTAGGAACGGAGCTCACCGTCTCCCTTTTTGACATTTGAGTTCATGAACTACGAGATGTCGTCTACAGAAACATCATCCACACAGAATAAGACAATGAGGTCAAGTTACTCATGTGCTACAGAAAAATGCAACCTCATCATGAACAATCAGCAATACAAAAAACAAGAACATTAAAGAATCCAGCATAGTTTACGAATTCAAATGTCAACAATAAGACGGTTATGGTAGAGTATATTCAAGAGATAGAGTACCACGAGTATAGTATGAGTAGGTGATAACACACACACACACACACACACACACACACACACACACACACACACACACACACACACAAGCAGATCGGAAAGCATACAGAGCAAGAACTGGATGAACGAAAGTCAGGTAGAAGATATAGTATGATAAATGACGCAGGAGGTATGAGTTAGTGTCCCGGATATTTGCGTACGTGAGCGTCCGTGCGTCGACGCGCTTGTGAGACGTGAGACCCGACCAGCGCCCACCTGAGAGGGTCATTTGGAAACAAGTACCTGGAAGCAGCTTGCAGGGGGTGTAGTAGTGCTTGACGAGCGATGAAGTCCAGTGGTATGCTTGAAGGATGACGTTCAGGGGTATAGTGATGTATTGAAGTAATGAAGAGTTTATAGTGATCTTAGGACTAATGTCAAAGTATTTAGAATTCGCGTTAATTGAAGAATGAAGAATTCAGTTAACGTTTTCAACAGGGGATATGGTGCCTAATATATCCATGAAAACACTAGAGTAATTCAGGCACTTGAAAAATCAGTTGAGACAGCAAAATGACAAAAGTTATTCACCATTTCAACAGGTAATGAAAATTCTACATAATCCGAATTATGTATACATTTCGCAAATCTGCCTAGCAAGAGTATATATTGTCTATAAAAGCACATGTATTGCACGGTGAAGCAATAAGAGCACTCTCACGATATATCGAGCAAAAATCTCTAAAAATCGCAAATACACAAAACATCACGACACATGAATGCTGACATAAGACAGGAGGAGAGTGTCCATGCTGGAACCTTTTAGCTATGTTTCCTTGATCTTTCTGTGGGGCACTCAGAACTCCAGCGTCGTCTCCAGGGGAATCAGACTGAATCAGAATGTGACTAAAACTACATTTGTGAATCTAAATCAACTCTATGTGAAGACTTTGCTATCAGAATACGAGAAACTGAATGAAATGCATTAAAACGTAAGAGAAAAGACGGAGGACCTCAGCTTCGTGATGCAGATAAACATCTGAAACACAAGCTGAAATCTTTTTCGACTTAAACCCCAGGAATTAAAGCATGACTCAAGATGAAAACAAATTTTACAGGTAATATCAAGGGAATTTGATGGTAAATATTGTGGAGGATGAGGACAACAGTCTGATGCATTCATGGTGTCCATCTTCCTTGGTGACGACCACTGGGATTTACCAGCCACACCGGGTGAGATTTATCACTTATTAGTTCAACAAACTCTTCGTTCATTTATCAAAGGTCAAGTGCAGTGAAGCCATGAAGTGACGTCACAATTAACCTTGTCTCACCTACGTGGGATTTCCGTTCCCACACTGTAAAACCCGGATAACGAGTCATGTGTATGTATATATGTCTATGTACTGCCTCAGTCTGGGATGGAAAACGAAGAAAACTTTCAGGTATGGGTTGAAAAGAGTCTAAACCTATGTGAACTTATAATGAATGGATTGCTGTCATTTACAGAAGTCTGACCCTCACCTTTCAGGCAAAGATGATGAATATTACAAAATCATATTTCCACAACACTTTTCTAGTTATACATTATCAAAATTACTTACTGATTCACTCAGGCCTTAGATAAGACTACGAGATGTTGAGATGATATAATGATCTTCAGATCATAGATCATAGGCATAAAACGGCTTCAAAATGATTAAGAATGACTTCGTGCAAGTTTCAATAAGACTGAGAAGTCCTTATATATCACCCACCTGAGGAAGGTCTGCCCACACAGAGATGTCCCACCGCGGGAAAGGCCTCGAAGTAGGTCTCCGAATGTTAAGCTTCAACTCCCTCCTGCCCCATAAGCCATCAACCTCCTGACGCTGGTGTTAGAAGGATTGCTAAGGTTTCCAAACGATGCATTCTATGGTAGGAGAAGGTGGCTGGGTTGGGAAGGATTCTTGATTAAGATCTTGAGACAACTGCTTGATTAAGTAAGGAAACGCATTAATTATCATCTGATTATCTGGTTTTCAGAATGAAGTCTTCGAAAACGGAAATAATGCAATATGTGCAGGTCCACCGGAGTCACGGAAATAACATGTGTCAGATGATGACAGACTCGCTTCAGATAACAGGATCCAAATAACTGGTTTCAGGTAACAAAATCCAAATAACAGATCACAGGTAACAGACCACGGGTAACAGCCTCCAGGTAACAGACCGGAGATAACAGACAGCTGGAGTTGGAAGGGGACATCTCTACCCTTCGAACCTCCTTCGTACGAAACCTGGATAAGAACAGATAAAACTCAACTTGAGGGTAAGATAAGACTATGCTTATGGAGGCGTGACCTCTAACCCCTGGTTTACCCCCTTTCCTTCTCCTCCCTCACCCTTCCTCCGTTACCGACCCCGCCGGGAGGCGAGCATAAGAGATGGACATTCCTCATATAACAAACCAGCGAAATAGTATAATGAATCTATACTCTCGAAAGCGCTTCAGAACGGAGGAGGATAGACCTGAGGGCCCAGTTGTAATTCAACAAGTTAATACAAGTTATGGATTGTGGTCAACATAACAAAGATTCCACAAACATCGATAAACTACGAGAGGTGGTGTTGGTGGTGGGAGCTGGGGAAAATTTTTGTTGACTTAGAACGTTTCACAACCCTTGTTAACACCTTAAGAGGAAGGACGGTCTCAGCAAAGCCGCCAGAGCTGTCCCATTCCTTCTAGAGACATCACGACCCAAGTACTACTGGGTCTTGGGTCTTGCTGTATCCTGAAAAATTCCAGGAAGTATAATTATCGGCGTCGAGGAAGCTTATGAGGTCATTAATTTTAAGACGCAGACAGGCACGATACCCTGCCTAGGGGTAATCAAGGTGTTATCTGTGAAAGCTGCGCCAATAGCTGAGCTGAAGCCAAATATACCAGAGGTATAATGTTGCCTTGTGAATCGCGTCTGACGAAAGATACTACGACTAAGCATAAAAGCAGACAAGTAGATACGTGTCTTCTTGAGTAACATCAGCAAAACTTGGAGGTGCAACACACAAGACCGTCTGTAGGAACCAGATGTTCTCAGCTTAAAAATGACAGAAGGAAAAACACTGAAAAGCATCAACCCCAACGCCAAGTGCACACAGACTAATGATCAACTTGAACTTGTTCTCGACTACAGTAAGGTGAACACTAAGATTCTCATCATGACTAACAGCTTCAGCAGGAACGAAAATCCCCCTCCAGGCTTCCCACATCATCTATAAACTCATATGTCAAGAAGGATAGTCGTAAACTCTTTGATAACATACATCATGATCACCCTACAGCCATAACCCGCTCCAGACGTATTTCCCTTAACCTCCAACAAGATGCCTCCAAGTTGGACACGAAATATCAACATGGGACCCTACAACCAGTCAAGACAACACATCGTAGATTCACCAAAAATGTTCAAGCATTTTGGAGGCAGCATGTGTCCTCTCATCACAAAAAGAAGCTTTCCTTTTTTACGGCAAGCTATTTACACCTTATTTACGGCAAGCTATTTACACCTAACCTATAAATCAAACTACAATATTTTACACGAATTCTTTTCCAACAACCATTCACGATCGAATATTCCGCCAGCCGTGTTCCCCACTCTGCTGGTCTTGCGTCCACTTTTCTACTTAAAACTGATTTTGTGCTCAGCCTGACGTGCTCCTGAGGATATCCTCGTAATGGATCATGGAGAGAAACTCATCTACTCGAACAGAGACCTTCTTTGCAGATTCCCTATAGACTTTTACGAGAAAATAAAGACTTTAAAGAACCCACAACACAACAGAAAGAACTGCTCCCAGAGAGAGAGAGAGAGAGAGAGAGAGAGAGAGAGAGAGAGAGAGAGAGAGAGAGAGAGAGAGAGAGAGAGAGGAGGGACGTTACGTGCACGTCTGCAGGCGTTTAAAATCTAAACATGTATCGAGAGATAAGCTTTTATTTTGTACTCACCTTCATCATGAACGTCTTACAGATCTTTCTGATGTCAAAAGCAGCGAATCAAAATAAGCTTAATTTAAAAAAGATAAGTCGTACTTCCTTTCTGAAACTACACTTCTCAATTATAGAGCGTCCTCTTACCAAAAGTTCAAACTAAAATCAGCTCCATGATGCACGTAGAGACGCGATACACCATCGCTTTTAAACTATCTTGAAGTTGAGATTAAATGCGGTGCATTTTCCACCCAGAGGACGGGAATGCAATGTATATCCCAGTTGGTATAACCAGGGAGAAGGGGTTGGTTGCTGGGTGTAATTAGGTAACTCCTGTGCCTGGTCGGCAGGTGCTGGGGTCCCTGGTGGTAACAAGGGGGCCCCCGTGGTCACATGTGCTGGGGTCCCTGGTGGTAACAAGGGGGCCCCCGTGGTCACAGGTGCTGGGGTCCCTGGTGGTAACAAGGGGGCCCCCGTGGTCACAGGTGCTGGGGTCCCTGGTGGTAACAAGGGGGCCCCCATGGTCACAGGTGCTGGGGTCCCTGGTGGTAACAAGGGGGCCCCCATGGTCACAGGTGCTGGGGTCCCTGGTGGTAACAAGGGGGCCCCCGTGGTCACAGGTGCTGGGGTCCCTGGTGGTAACATGGGGGCCCCCGTGGTCACAGGTGCTGGGGTCCCTGGTGGTAACAAGGGGGCCCCCGTGGTCACAGACGAACACACCATTTACTGTAGCAGTCATGGGAGATCCTCAGAGTGGCTACAGCATATGCTCTACAGCCACCATTACCAAATGTCACCCATACCATCATATGTAGAAAATTGGGAAGATAAGATGTACGTTGTAAGATGACTGAAAGCACATAGACACGATGAGGAAGGGGCGCGGTTCATCACTGAAACGAAAATGCACTTAAAGTACTTTACCAGCTTTGCATATGGTATCTCACTTTCCACCCAGATCTTAATTGTAATATCGGTATGTTTAAATTACCCCGTGATTATAAAGGTCTATCCTTAAAACTGGATCAGTTATCAGTCGAGAATACGCACGTACGCATTTAAGGTTATAAGAGAAGACGTGTAAGATCATGAGAATCATGTACATATTCTATTGATCACATTTCATTACTTGGACGAGAAATGTAACTGTATGTGTCGCCATCTCCGTACCCCAAGATCATCAGACACAGGAACACCATACCGTCCCATCACCCGCCCTGGAACCACCCCGTCCCATCACCCGCCCTGGAACCACACACCCAGGAACACCATCCCGTCCCATCACCCGCCCTGGAACCACACACCCAGGAACACCACCCCGTCCCATCACCCGCCCTGGAACCACCCCGTCCCATCACCCGCCCTGGAACCACACACCCAGGAACACCACCCCGTCCCATCACCCGCGCTGGAACCACACACTCAGGAACACCACCCCGTCCCATCACCCGCGCTGGAACCACACACCCAGGAACACCACCCCGTCCCATCACCCGCGCTGGAACCACACACCCAGGAACACCACCCCGTCCCATCACCCGCCCTGGAACCACACACCCAGGAACACCACCCCGTCCCATCACCCGCGCTGGAACCACCCCCATGAGTGCCTCTCACGACCGACTCTACCAGCGGCCTTGGGAGGGAATGATGAGCTCCTGCTGTGGCTCTCGCCTTATTACGGCCCTTCATCTAGCTGATCCTGCCCTCCATCCACTATACCTGATCCACTGAGAGTATTCCCCGCTTTCCCACCTGTTCCAGCTGGTCCACTCACCCATCCACCGACCTGTTCCACTCACACCATTCCCAGATCCACCCACCTGTTCCACTCACACCATTCCCAGATCCACCCACCTGTTCCACTCACTCCGTTCGCCCTTTAAGCATGGACACCCTCACCATCGTATGCCCTCCACCGCCTACAGAGAGAGGTCACTACAGTCGCATCCACTCAGGGATGAACAGATCCGGGGAAAAGAAAATGGAGAAAACAAAAACGAGGGGTGACTCTTGCAGTTAAGATGTAGAGATCCGTCAGTGGGATGTTATGACCATCTGGAGAAACCCAGTCCAATGTTTTATGGTCTTAAAAGGATAACATGTGGACCTACGACCCGCCTGCCTGTCGCTCAGAAGGGACTTAAAAATGGCTCGCCTAAAAGGCCAACAACATTCCTAGAGCTTAATGTCTACAGGAGTCGGAAGGTATGTATGTTAAGGACCTGTGACTGGCTGGGTGTGGCTCCCCGGCTGACCTGGCTAGCTGGACTGTGTGCCGCTCTCCCCCTCCTCCTCCTCCCCTCCCCCCTCTCCAACCCCTTCCAGAGCCACCCTGCGCCACCACCACCCCAACCACAGACCCTCCCCTCCGCACAACCCGCCACTCCCCTCCCTGCCTCCAGACTCTGGAACCAGTCGGCTCTATGGGGGTGACTCGGGGATGTTGTCTACCGTTTCAGATTTCTCTTTCCAGTGAACGATCATTGTATCTGACCCAAGACCAGATCCCGTCTAGCTGGGCATAAACTTTCGTCCCAGATGTGAAACTTTGAACTGTCATCACTCTAGAACTGTCGTCATTCTAGAACTGTCGTCATTCAAGAACTGTCATCACTCTAGTTTATATAGAACAACCCTTCTTTTCAACCAATCAGACGCTCTTAGAGATAACAATGAGTTAATCTTTCTGGTTGAAATTTGATTCAGCAAGATCACAATATCAGTTAAAATCATTTCTGAACTACGTTATACATGTTCATCATGTGCTTGTCACAGGTTACAACAGGTGCAGTGAACAGGCGGCAAGGGATGATGTTCTGCCAAGTTCAAGAACAGAAAGTGAAAGGTTACGACTAGTTCTGGACTTGTTACTGGGCTACGCTGACATGCTATAGGGGCAGGACGGCTATCACTATGGCCTATGACCCACCCCTCCTCTCTCTCTCTCTCTCTCTCTCTCTCTCTCTCTCTCTCTCTCTCTCTCTCTCTCTCTCTTGGTAGGAAGTAGGTGTAAGGCAACGAACGATCAGGCGTGTAAATTATCGGTAACACGCGCCTGGGTGTTGGAAGGGTTGGTGAGCGAAGACTTCAGTGGTTGTCAAATATCATTCCTTTGACGAGTATAGGTCTGTCTGTTCTCTCTGCCTCACCCACACGTGGGCTGCTGGGTTTCAGTCTACAAATATACAATCCCTCCATCTCATAAGTAACACTTAACAACACAACTCACAAATTTGTTCTTTATAACTATAGTTTCTCTGCGGTGAACGTTACTTACTAGCCCTGCCTTTAGGCAAAATCTCATAGTAATCTCTCTCTCTCTCTCTCTCTCTCTCTCTCTCTCTCTCTCTCTCTCTCTCTCTCTCTCTCTCTCTCTCTCTCTCTCTCTCTCTCTCTCTCTCTCTCTCAGCAACGCCTCACACAGCCAGGATCCAATATAGTATCGTCTACTCTGATGCACGTTTTATGGTGTTCTTTTCTTATGGTAGTGTTATTGGTCCACTATATTCAATGATGAAACTAAGAAAGCGATACGGAAAGACGAGCAATAAAACAAAAGATGTACTTTATTGGGTGATGAACAGAAGCTAAGACAGCCCAGAGGCGTAAGCTACAGTAGATAGGAAGGAGAGCTCAAGTGAGTTAGGGTAAAATGTGTGGTTTGGTAAGAGTCCAGCGGTGCTGTGAGGATGCATGAGGTGAAGCAGGAGCCCATGGGAGAGGTGTGTAGCGAGAGCCGCAGTCCTGGTGAGAAGCAACTGCCGTTCGTGCTTGTGCTGCAGGCGCGCAGAGGGCGTGGCCGTTGAGACGGACAGACACGATGTACCACCGAAGGTGTACGTCGGAGACGAGGCACCAGAGGGAAACCTGCTGGGAAGATGAAATGTCAGGAGTCATGTGGTGGACATCCAATGGCGGAGGAGGCGCCCTAAAGGATGCTCAAGTCTGGAGTCACATGGCCAAGACTTCAGGTACTGGAGTGGTACACTTGCTGTCTGAAGGAAGTTGACTGCCTGACTGACTTGCCTTTGGTGATCCAAGGTATATAAGCAGCAACGAGGTCAGGTCACGCAGGCAGTCCTTGGGTGTTAAGGGGGCGGGAGCACAACAGCTGAGTGGGTGGCGAGGAGGGAAAGGCTTCGTTGGTTGGTGGAGACCCATAAGAGGTGGAGCCTCTTTCGTTAAGGTCGAAGGTGGCTTGTTCTGACCTCACTTCTACGCTGTGTGACCCAGATGAAGTCGGCCAAGTCGTAGGGGTGGGCCACCAGACTATTCCTATGGGGATTAGCAGGTCAGGTGAGGTCACACACCATAACTTGCCATCACAACAGACATGCTGTTTATTATAATAATTATTGTGGCCAGCTGTGGCAGCGACCTGTACTGTCTTCACCTAGCGACACTAAACAGTTAACTTGTCCGTAATATTCAGATCTTGAGGAAACTCATCGTCATTCTTCAAGAATGTACTACAGCAACGTGTCTGTTAAGAGTGATAATTAAGGTGTAATAGTAATTACATTACTTTTACCATAAAGCATCATTAACCTTTCTAATTTCCCAAGTAAACACTTTTATTCATTGGTAATTAGAAGAATAGGATACCAAATGAGTCGCAGAAAAGCCAGAATGTATAAGTATGTGCTACATTGGTTACCTCGAAGGAGAAAATAGGAAAAGAAAATGAGGTAAGATACACTTGAGGAAAAGTTACTGTTGCCTCATATCTCTTGCCTCACTGTTGTACAAAAGTACTTTTTTCTTCAGTAGGAAAATATATTCTTTATAAATGTATTTGTGTGTGTACTTTATATTTGTCTATGTATGTCTCTATGCATGTGTTTGTTTCTTTGTCTATCTACATGGATGAATGCATGTGTGGGCGTATATATGCCTGTTACTGTGAAGAAATATATATATATATATATATATATATATATATATATATATATATATATATATATATATATGTGTGTGTGTGTGTGTGTGTGTGTGTGTGTGTGTGTGCATACATATAAACAAACAGTGTTTTTACTTCTGATCTGGCAATACTGACGATGCCTCGTCAGTAGGGTTGATCTGGGTCTGGCAGTGCTGCAGGAGAGGCGCTTTCACTAATAATGTTGCACCATGTCTGGCAACACTGTTGGCACTGTAGCCAAGAACAATGTTACGGTTGCGGCACTGCTGTTGGCTTGGTACTACAGCCTATAATGCTCTATAAGGCATGGTAATACTGCTGGCTCGGCACTGTTGCCAGGAATACTGTAAAAAGACCTGGCATCAGTTTCCAATTAACCATCATTTTGTTTATTGGGTAATTAGAATGAAATTGCTATTAATAATTGACTGATGTTTCCATAGAACTTTTTAACAGTAAAACACCAAATAATAGTTTACGTAATTCTGTTTCCAAAAAAATTCCACTCTCTCTCTCTCTCTCTCTCTCTCTCTCTCTCTCTCTCTCTCTCTCTCTCTCTCTCTCTCTCTCTCTTCTTGTTCATCAGCAAGAGCACGAAGGTAGATATCTTCTCGTCTGTCAAAACACTTCATATTGATGCCTCAGCACCTCTACACGTTACAAGCAGGCAAAAATATTTCCTTGACTTCTCATTATGGGCCAGACACACGTGCGTGATCACGCGTCGGGATAAACACCAGTATTGATGGATGTGCACCCGGCCGCTATATATAGCGAGCACTAAGAATCATGTGTCCGTCCACCGTATGGGCCAGTGTCTGCTGACCATGGCACAGTGTCTGCTGACCATGGCACAGTGTCTGCTGACCATGGTACAGTGTCTGCTGACCATGGCACAGTGTCTGCTGACCATGGCACAGTGTCTGCTGACCATGGCACAGTGTCTGCTGACCATGGTACAGTGTCTGCTGACCATGGTACAGTGTCTGCTGACCATGGTACAGTGTCTGCTGACCATGGTACAGTGTCTGCTGACCATGGCACAGTGTCTGCTGACCATGGCACAGTGTCTGCTGACAGGCTTGACCAGGAACGCAGGACCATTTCATTAGTAAATTATTCTGCGTACAGGATATATGTGTGTGTGTGTGTGTGTGTGTGTGTGTGTGTGTGTGTGTGTGTGCGTGCGTGTGTGTGTGTGTGTGTGTGTGTGTGTGTGTGTGTGTGTGTGTGTGTGTGTTTGTGTGTGTGTGTGTGTGCGTAATTCATTCTTCATATTCATCGTCAGATGAATCTCAATCGTCCGAAATGAGTCAGCACTCAGGTGAACAGATCATGGTTCAGACAACAGATATCAGCTCCACCTGACAATGATATTGAACAGTGTCTAGAACCATCCACTGACGCATCCACTCCCCAGTTATCTAGTTCATGGGTTACCTGGACCCTGGACAGCCAATCCTTTGGTTCATGGACCCAGGATAACCAGGTCTCTGGTTCATGGACCCAGGATAACCAGGTCTCTGGTTCATGGACCGTGGTAGCGACGCTGCTCACTGACTGCATGTTATCATCGTAGACGACGGCACGAACGGGTCTTCCGCTCCCCCTGGAGGGCACAGTACCACAGGCTGCTGAGGAGGCCCGTCACGACCAGCCCGGCTGAGGGACGGAGGGGTGAAGGTGAGGGAGATGGCCTGGTGGAAATGGTGGATGAGGTAGGGGTAGTGAGGCTCGCAGGGTGTAGTGATGGGGAGGAAGTAGTAGTAATGGTGGGGATTAAAAGGTGTGTACGTTTCTCCAACACTGACCTATGGTTAGTGTTGGAGTGAGGAAGACGGATAAGAAGGGAGAAGGGACTGCATTACTAGCAGTCCCTCGAATGGCTGCAGATTTACGTCTATGTGATGAACAATTTACATCCAACGTTGGATCGTTCATTGTGAAGCTAAGAACGGACTTGTGTTAAGAACTTCAGTTTGATCGGACGTTCGTGTCCTTGTGTTTCGTGCCGTATTAATGCACACACTTCAACATTTCCGCTTTGTGGTCATGTTCGTATCATAAGGCAAAGTACTGGTCACAAAACTAGCATTCGCCAGTTTGGTGTGGCGTAAGGAGAAGCACAGTGGTTGCCGCGGCTCCTGTATAAGAGAAACAACAGCGCGAGTGTGAACCTGTACATGTTGATAACCTCACAGCGAGTTAGGTCGAAAGTGAGGTCTCTGCTTGTGGACACAGGACCTCCATCAAGCTGTCTCAGACAGAGGGTATATAGGCATACCTGGAGACATGTCTGTGAAAGGAGAAGGAGGAGGAGGGGGTGAGGGAGGGGGTGGGGACTGTCACGTGGCCCTGTTATCCATCCAGCCAGTGACCTCTGTCGGGTAAACACAGGAACCTATAAAGTTCGCCGTGTCGGGATTCCGAAACGGACTTTACTGAAGTGGTTGATGGATCGTTTTAAGCCGAGCGGACCTCCAACAACACACGGTTTCCATAGAACCGTTCAAGATATCTGACCACGTTGGCTTCCTTCCTTCCCTGTGGTCCGTGACACGAAGAAAAAGGTTCGTGCAAAAGTTGTTGCATTAAGTCGTTAGTAGACTACGACTTGGTCTGATGTTTGGAATAGCTTTTCCTGTATTTGTCTAATTCTTATTTTCAGATTTCATTCCAGTAAAAATCAAAAGGTAAAGATGTAACCTGATTACTGAGTCGTCAGTGTATTTATATGTCTATAACTGTTCAAAGAGTATTGCTAATTACAGAGATCTAAAATGCTGGACAATCCAGATGATACTGCCAAGACCTGGCTGCTGTATTTTGATTGGTTTCTGTATCCTGCTGTATTCTGATTATTTCTAACACTTCAAGAAATAAAATTTCATTTAATTTCTCTATTTTCATCAGACATGGCCGACACCACGGTGACCTGAATGGGAAGACCATCTCATCGATAAGGTGGACCCACAATATCACTAGCCCCAGATGGTGGTCCTGGGGTAGGAAGGTGAGGAATTGTTATCTTTGATCTTAGTGTGATCTTACTTTACAATATTGATGCAGGAGACATCCATGCATGGCGATGCCGGAAGTTAGAGATATATTTACCAATAAATGAAATTACTGTTCTCATGGGCTTAGACCAGTGGTGCACTAGAGAGGCAAATCATCAGCTACACCGTTCATTGTCAGACTTTCGAGACTTCCGTTCAACTGAACCACTGACCTTTAACCTCTGACCTTTACAAAAACATTGATATATACGATCACTTCTCGTGATTCAGTTTCTCTCCTAACACGTCAGGGGAACCACGTGACCGACACTGGATGATCTGGTGGTGTGAGATATGTGTCCTTCACATATTTCCTGTCAGGATCTTCCCGATCTGTATCATTTCTGCTAGTACAAACGACTGAAAGCATACACACACACACACACACACACACACACACACAGGACGACATAATCAAGTACAACCCTTGACCCTTTACGAAGTCCAATACTTTGACTCAAATTTACCAATTGCAAACTGTTAACATAATTTAGTTATCATAAACTGAATATGAATTCGTACGTGCTTGTTTCCCCAGGATATCCCTACACACCCCCACAGCTCACTAGGCATTTGTTATTAGAACTTTACTTCTACGTCCCAACAGATGAATTCACCTTTAAACTTTTAAGTATGTTCCGTCATAGAGGAAAAAAAAAGATTCTTTTTTCCAAAGTCTTGCCATGGATTCATGTTTGTGTTCCACTCATTCTGTTTTGTTTTGCTATTTACTTCTGTCCTTTTATTTTTTTTCCTCTGATTCATGGCATTTTTTTCCTCTGATTCATGGCATTTTTTTCCATTGTTTTCTTTCACATCTTAGTGAGTTGTGATGCATGTCCATTCTTTATTCACATCTATTTTGTGTACTTCTTAGTCTTCGTCTATTCTCTATTTCAGCAATATCCCTTCTTTTCCTTGTTAATTCTATGGTATATCTCTATAAAATTCGCCTTTTTTTCGTAAGATTTTGAAGGCTGTGATGTGTAAAGAGAATCAATAAGATGTTTTCAAGATCCTCAGCTGGTTTCTTACGTCACATACAACATAACATGACTAGACTCCCGTTGCTAAGCAACACAGCGTTGAATGACGTCAAGAGCGTTGAAATATTCCGTGGTGTCCTGGTCGTGGCGAACCTTCCTCCATCCCCTGTCCCTGGCAGCCTAACACTAGTCGCGTCCCGTGAAACCTTGAAACACTGTCTCTTAAAACCTCGAACTGCTGTCCCATAAAGCTTCGAACTTTTTTTTCGTGGAATTCGAAGCACTGACCCGAGAAGTCATAAACCACTGGATTGTGACGGTTCGATCCGCTGTTACGAGAAGTCTCGAACCACTTTTTTGCGTAAAGTTTTAGCCATTATTCCGTAAAGGTCTAACCACAATCCCTTAAAGTTCTAACTACTGTCCGGTGAAGTCTAAAACCACTGTCCAGTGAAGTTCCCAACCATAGTCCCATAAATTCTTGAAGCAATGTCTTGCGAAGTTCTAAGATACTGCTCGGTGAAATCTCGAACCATTATCACGTAAAGCCTTGAACCAACGTCAATATATTCTCTAGATAGTGTCCCATGAAATCCGAAGATACTGGTCAGTGAAGTCTCAAACCACAGTCCCCTGAAGTTCCAAACCACTGCCTCGTAAAATCTGGAGCATTTTTCCTGTGAAGTTTTAAGCCAATAACACGAAAAGTCACGAACTTCTGTCCCGTAAAGTCTCGAGCCACCGTTCTATGAAGTCTCGTGCCAATGTTCTGTGACGTTTCGAACCATTATCACATGAAGTCTCGAACACCCGTCTCGTGAAACTTTTGAACATTCTCACGAAGCTCCGAACCAATGATTCTTTAAGCCTCGTCTGTATGTCACACATACGCACAATAATTATGCAACAGAAGAAATGAAGTTGTGGTACCTCAGTATGTTATTTATTTGCTTAACAGCATTTTTCTTATTTTTACCAAGAGAGAGAGAGAGAGAGAGAGAGAGAGAGAGAGAGAGAGAGAGAGAGCCGTAAACTGGGCTTCATTATCTAGATCCGACCTACTCAAGAACAGGAAATCAAAAGCAAAAGACAAGCTACTCGTGACAATCTTATCTTTCTATCGTCGTATAAATGGTATAATGAACCCTGAAAAGTCACTACATTTGGTATCTAGAATCAATGTGAAAATAAAGAGACCGTTAATATTTCTGGTCAGCGTATGAACCTCTCTTAAGATAAGAAACGATTCTGCTGAGCAGATGGGAATGGTTACACATCAGACGTTCGTCAAAGTGTTACTCTGATTTTGTTCTGTTAACCCCGCGAGCAGCGTCAGGGGTTGACACAAACAAGTCAGATGTGACGCTAATGTATACCTCACGCTGACCCAGAACTTTGGCCCCTCACTCATTTGTTTATGTTGTGTTCACGGTGCGAACACAGTTTCATTCATTGTCTCGTTTTTCGTGGTTAAATAACTGTAAAATATGGGTCTAGCGTCGTTTCCGTATTTCGTAATCGTATGTAGAACTGAATAAAGGAAACGCATATATATATATATATATATATATATATATATATATATATATATATATATATCCAGGAGCCAGGGAAACTTTTGTTCCAGTTCACAGATACAACAGTACATGACACTTAGATTCCAACCCTGGTCGAGCGCTCCCCTAAAATAGTCTGTTTAAACCAGAAAGTAACGCTCATGTCATTCAAACTTCCGGGTTAGAAAAAATGATAGAGATAAAGTGAGATAAACTTTTTAGGTTGGTGTATAAAAGCCGAAAGTTCTATTGTATCAACAGAAAGGGAAAGTTCCTCGGGTTTTACCTGCCATAGGAGGACATGACAACGCTACCTACAGTCTCCAGGTGACACTAGCGTAGGATCAGTTGTTGTTGCCTTGGGAACAATTGACAACACTGCAGTCTCCGTGGACGAGAGTACATGGGAAGGACAGATGATATGAGACGTGATGGTCGATGACGAGGTCATCAGCTAGAGGACGGTGTGGTATAGTGAATTCTCAATTTTCTTTTATGATAGAGACAGGAGAGTAGAGCGGGAGACAGAAGATGATGATATGCTGCCGAGGAAGTTTTATGGGAAAGTATAAACGGAAAAATTCCCTACTCTGACTGCAGCTGTGTTCCCAGTGTAGGAGGCTCAAATCTGGAACTGGAATAGGAATAGTAGATTTAATCTATTTGTAGTGGCTATCACTGACGAATCTGTCTACCTTCCATATAAAGGTGCTGATAGTCTTTCTTTATGATGATTTCTGGTGGTAAATTAAGCCAATGTTGTACGACTCAATAGGTGACAAAAGAAAAAAGAAATGCCCAAGCCGCTATTACATCTCTTCCCTTCTAATCTCACACGTCGATCAAGACAAGTTAAGCGGGTCGTGAGGGACTAGTAGAGAAAGACAGGTCGAGAGAGGTAGAGTCCAGACGGGTAGGTCGAGACAGGCAGGTCAAGACGGTTAAGTTGAGAAAGGCAGATCGAGACAGGCTAGTCGAGACGAACAGGTTGAAGGAGCGTTTGACCGAGACAGTCCCAAAAATGCTTCATCATAAGCCAATAGTAAACCTCCAGTCGGTCGGTTTCAGACTCTCCACTGACTCGCACAAGGAGCGGCTCTGGGCCTTGAGATAAGAAGTAATCAGGACAAGAAGAATAGGAACGTAGGAAGGGAGAGGGAATTCTCAGTGGCGTATCTAGGGTATGACAGGTAGGGCAGGTGCACTGGGCGCCACTCAACAGGTCTGTTTTTTGACATATGTTACCCGAATGACATTTTTAACGGTTTGGTTTTGTGAGATAAAAAGGAAACTCGCTTACTTTTCAACCATAGTAATATTTTGCTACGATCAGTTGCAATTTTGATCAAATAAGCCTTTAAGTCTAAGAGTTTATATAAATCTAAGTTTGGCCTAACTCTTCAACAGTTTATAATTACACTGTATATACTTTTATATATATCCACTGTATATACATTCTTAATCAAGCCAGGGGCGGTATTTCCCCTAGATACGCCCCTGGGAACCCTGGAAGACCTCAGTTCTCCGCCACAGGGACAACCCATCTCCACAGCCAGCGATAACCGTCCATATTCCAACATCAAACTCCACTTCTCCGAAGTCTCGCGAGGGTCACTGTTATTGATTCACTCGAACTGAAAATCAGAAAGAAAAAATGATATTTTTTGTGGCTTCTGGCATCGCTTCCGCTCTGAACTCACGCCAAACTCGTACAGCTTAAAGGAACTTTTGCCCTTGATGTCTGCAATGCATTAAAATGGTTGTAAAGAACAGGGAAGGAGCCTTCTCTGTGGACGGTTGGATTAATTAGCAAAATCTGCGAGAAATATCGCAAACTTTTCCAATAATGATGATAATAATAATAATAATAATAATAATAATGATAATAATGATAATAATAATGATATTATTATTATTATTATTATTATTATTATTATTATCATTATTATTATTATTATCATTATTATCATCATCATCATTATTATTATCATTATCATTATTATCATCATTATTGCTATGATCATTACAATGTTCATCATTATGACAATTATCATTATCCTTATTGTAACGGCTATCATCAGCATCATTAGCAACAGTAGTGATGATAGCAGAAGTATCATTTCTGCGATCATAATCGTCAGCATCAATCATATATATATATATATATATATATATATATATATATATATATATATATATATACTATAGATGTTTATGAAAAAGATTCATTTTTATACAGAAGTTTAATTTCTTTCCTACAGTATAAGGGTAAACGACTACTGTCCATTGTTGTCATTTTCATGAATATTGCATGACACACATCGTTATGATGAATGAGGAAACTTTCCTGTGTTTTCCCCAGCCACCATTTTCTGTTTCCTGGGTCACCTCACAGGGGCTATACTGGTTCACCTGACTAGCGTTTCTAAGGTTGACCTTCTGATGTTTCTAAGTCCAACTTACTGGGGTTTCTTTTTCGAATACCAGACAGCTCTTCCCTTTGTAAGATATATTTTTGTTATGGCATTGCTCATGTCCCTCTGTTTCTAGGTGTAGTCTGTTTGTTCACATGGTTGCATTTACACAGGTGTGTGTAATTGCGTTTAGTTAATGACCTATTTGTACAGGGAGGGAACCCTACATGTGTGGGGTCCCATTTCTTAAACCTTCTCTACTGTGTGTGTGTGTGTTTACATATATTCATATATGTGCGTGTGTGTGTGTGTGTGTGTGTGTGTGTGTGTGTGCAAGAATATATAAGCGTACGTATGTCTGTTTATCTGTGCGTATATCAGTTGCTCCGTCGGCAGCCACAAAGAGCGTATCGTACAGCGCAACGCTCCGGAAGTCACCCACTTCCGCTTCAGTGGGGCGCCGTTCCGCCCCCGGCACCTGGTCCCTTCCCACGTTCCTCGACCCTTCGTCCCGGCGTCCCTTCTCGTCTTCTGCTGACACAAACAGCCAGAAGTTTCACTGGCATAAATATATAACATGTACTGGACACATGAAATATAGGGTAACGAGTTACCTCTGGGCGCCGAGGGTTCGAAACCCGTTCCTACAAGCCCGACCCGCGGCAGGACCTGGCTTCGAATCTCAGGCACACAAAGGTATATAATTCGTAATGACATTATATATATATATATATATATATATATATATATATATATATATATATATATATATATATATATATATATATATATATTCCATACTTGATCGCCGTTTCCCATGTTAGCGAGATAACGCCAGGAACAAACGAAAAGCCGCATCCGCTCACATCCATTCTCCAGCTGTCAAGTGTAATGCACCGAAACCACAGCTCCCTATCCACAACCAAACATCGTAAAGCTTTCCATGGCTTCCCTCGTTCTCTTCACATGCTTGGATTAGTCCAGTGACTTCACGTCGACCCCTGTATACCACAACGTTCCAATCTACTTCTTTCATCTTGTGTATGACACGTAATAGTACGTAGATTAATATTCTGTAGTAAACACACAAGGACCATGCTTGTTGTATGAGTGTGCAACATGTCAATATACAACTTCTACAGTTGTTGGCTGGAGAACATCAGAGATAGTTATCTATGTATGGCTCTGCAGGCTCAGAGTGACTGAGCTTGTAACCTTGCACCCTAACACTGGTCATCTCAACCCTCAACCACCAGCCTCATCACATGTCACCGTCGATCATTTGCCAGGCGCCACGTCCTCGGGCTGCAGGAGGGTATGTAGGGACACGTCAACACCACATCATCATCACAGGTGTCCACCCTACCTCATCGTCAGCCGTGCTGGTAGACTCCTCATGTGGAG
Source organism: Panulirus ornatus (assembly GCF_036320965.1). Taxonomy (NCBI): domain Eukaryota; kingdom Metazoa; phylum Arthropoda; class Malacostraca; order Decapoda; family Palinuridae; genus Panulirus; species Panulirus ornatus. The sequence continues at coordinate 2,600,034 of NC_092242.1, forward strand.
GATTTGTCTCGAGCGCCTTAGTCCCTCTCCTTCGCCCAACCTTCCATTTTCAACCTAGTCGCTCCGGCGTTTCATTACCAGGTTCGGTGGGTTTGGTTGGCTGGCTGGTGTTCCTCCTCGCTTGTGGCCCTCCTGAAAGAGCGGGAGAATAGATGAAGGGTCGTCTGGTTGTTTTACGACTCACAGAAAGTAGAGGGTGGGGGTTCAACTCCCTAGGAATGTATTTTTTTCATTTTAATTGAGTGGCTAGAGAAGAGAAAGAGGTGGGACGGGGGAAGGGATAGTCTGAAACAGAAAGGAAGACTAAAGTGTGTACAGGCGTATGGTGCAAGTTTACTGATGTATGTGGACGATTATCTGGAAGCGTGTTATTGGTGCCTTACTTATATACCCCCCAGCAGACAGGGGGGGTGTATGTTCTCTCTCTCTCTCTCTCTCTCTCTCTCTCTCTCTCTCTCTCTCTCTCTCTCTCTCTCTCTCTCTCTCTCTCTCTCTCTCTCTTCTCTGAGCCTTTTTATATTTCATGACGATGATATACATGCAAAATACAGCCTGGCAAAATGTGCTCATAGCGCAAAATCTCCCACACACTCCCCTCCAGAACCTTATTAACTAATTGCCAACGACTTGATCTGTGGTATATGTACCTCACTTACAGTACATGTACTTGACTTATCGTACCTATACCTGACTTACGACAACTGTAGTTGACTTACGATACCTGTATTTGACCTATGACATATGTAACTGACTTACGGTAACTGTACTTGACTGCGGTACTTGCACCACGATACCTGTACTTGACCTATGATACCTGTGCTTGACCTACGTTACGTGTACCTGACCTTGTATTTGTCCTTTCCATAATATGCTGCAGTAAAGTGGAAATAAAGCATTCTTTCTCCTTTTCCTTGTAAAAATGAAGAGTATCCGTGGCCTTGTGAGAGTAAGGAGAGTCTCCGTGTCCTTGTGAGAGTGAGGAGAGTACCCGTGTCCTTGTGAGAATCAGGAGAGTGTTCTTGTCCTTGTGAGAGTGAGGAGAGTACCCGTGTCCTTGTGAGAATCAGGAGAGTGTTCTTGTCCTTGTGAGAGTGAGAAGCGTGTTGCACGCTCGTGTGCTTGACCCACTGGTCCACATGGGCGTGGCACGTTCAGGGCTGGCGTGGAGAGGACGTGGGTGACGAGGACCCAGGCTAGCCATAGGTATGAGGGTGACGACCGTGGGTTGTGCCGGTCCCCATGACGACCATGGGTGGTGCTCTTGTAACCCATGGGCGGAATGTTGAGGAGCCATGGGCGGCATGATAAGGAAAATGGGTTGTAGGGGAGTATATAAACCTAACTAATATAGTCATTATGAGTGTTAAGTATTTCCAGTTAGTGGGTCGCTGGTATGATGTACTTCACATAGGAAGAGACAAGCAAATAAAGTGACCAGACTGAGGGAACAAGTGTGGTGTAGGTGGTTCTGTGTCGTGGGTTTAGTACACAGTGTAAAGCTCAGGTTATATCCTGTTTAGATTACCGTGAGAATATACAAATGGTTGTATATGGGCTGAAATGTTGCCTCGGACTAGTAGGAAAAAACAGCGATATTTGTGTTAACTCAGCGTTATATACTTGGGAAATATTTTGGTACGGGTCCTTAATATGACGCCATCACTAATATCTAACAAATTTATTGTACGTCAATAGGGCTGTAAAAGCTACTGTGGCATAACTCGCAAAATGACGATCAAAAGTTAACACGAAACAGACATTAAGCTGTTTAAGGGATCAATAACGTGACACAGAATAATCATACAAGAGAAGACAAATAAGAATCAGGTGCTGAACACTGAAATGATTTAATCTCTGGCAGTCTGAGACTATATATATATATATATATATATATATATTCCATTATTCTTTACGTACCTTTGATCGTTTTCGCAACATATAAAGATATGTCTAAGATAGTGGTGATGTGAATGATAAAATCTAGACGTAGCCATCGTAAGGGTAGCGGTGCTGGTGGTGTACAAGGCAGTTCGTGTATGAAGCCTTTTTAATATGCCTCGCAAACAGTAGCCACAGGAGATGCAGGGATGAAACTAATAAGCCTTTCTACCCTGAGGACCCAGACTTAGCAGCACACCGCGTTGCCAAACACTGAACCATACCACCAACGTTGAACCCATAACACAGAAATAACTCCGAGATTTTTCTGGTTTGTTAAAGAATAAAAAAAAGAATCAACCATTACAGTAATACTCTTTCTCGGACAGGATGTCCAACAATCCTCATCCGCAAGTTTGGTTTCGAAAAACTACAACAGAAAAGTGAACATGCAAAAGACCTCTGGAATTGGATGAGGCTGGGAATGTTCAGCAGTACAGGCAGACATGCATGAAAGGCTTTCATGGGGAAAAAATGAGTTGTGAAGTTATAATTGTTGTCTGAACATTATCTGCGGCGAGACTAGAGAGCCCCAGCACTGACCTGCTGCTGGTAAGACAACATTCTGGATAAGAACCTGCTACTCCTATAGTGGTATTGACACACACACACACACACACACACACACACACATATATATATATATATACATATATATATATATATATATATATATATATATATATATATATATATATATACAATGTTGTATGGTTGCGAGGCGTGGGCTATGGATAGAGTTGTGCGCAGGAGGATGGATGTGCTGGAAATGAGATGTTTGAGGACAATGTGTGGTGTGAGGTGGTTTGATCGAGTGAGTAACGTAAGGGTAAGAGAGATGTGTGGAAATAAAAAGAGCGTGGTTGAGAGAGCAGAAGAGGGTGTTTTGAAGTGGTTTGGGCACATGGAGAGGATGAGTGAGGAAAGATTGACCAAGAGGATATATGTGTCGGAGGTGGAGGGAACAAGGAGAAGAGGGAGACCAAATTGGAGGTGGAAAGATGGAGTGAAAAAGATTTTGTGTGATCGGGGCCTGAACATGCAGGAGGGTGAAAGGAGGGCAAGGAATAGAGTGAACTGGAGCGATGTGGTATACCGGGGTTGACGTGCTGTCAGTGGATTGAATCAAGGCATGTGAAGCGTCTGGGGTAAGCCATGGAAAGCTGTGTAGGTATGTATATTTGCGTGTGTGGACGTATGTATATACATGTGTATGGGGGTGGGTTGGGCCATTTCTTTCGTCTGTTTCCTTGCGCTACCTCGCAAACGCGGGAGACAGCGACAAAGTATAATAAAAGAAATAAAAATAAAGTATATGTGTGTGTGTGTGTGTGTGTGTGTGTGTGTGTGTATACACACACTCTCGCTGAATCTAACTACTGTGTAACAATTACATGACTTGTGCAGTATCACCAGTTATGATCGTAGTAGCACTAACAGTTGTGTTGGCAGTGTTGCAGAGGCGAGAGTTTGAGTTGCGTGTGGTAGTGTTGCTCATTATCCACAGTGCTGGCCCCAGGGTTCTTGTTATTATGCTCATGAACCCAACTCTCTCATGCCCAAGCGTCGTGCATTCTGTCTGTATGCCTGTGTGACTATCTGTACCGTCAGGTGTAAGATCTTTCAGGACGACAGGTCGTTGCGTCTGTGGTTTTCTGTCTTGGTCCCTGTCACATCTGGTGTCTGTCAGTCTGTACGCAGAATCCCCATTTCACTGTTGTGTCTCTGGGTATGGCAAGATTATTGTTTATCTGTTCTGTCTGTTTGTCTGTCTGTACGTACGTACACTCGACGTAATTCATTCTATGGCGACATCCAGCTGGCTGGCGTGGCCATATGTGGCAGGGGCGACCCGCTGTTGCCGTGGCTACACCCTATTATGGGGTCAGGTTCTCTCAACCCATACATTAAACACCCACCTCTCCTTCCCCCCCCCCCTCTCTCTCTCTCTCTCTCTCTCTCTCTCTCTCTCTCTCTCTCTCTCTCTCTCTCTCTCTCTCTCTCTCTCTCTCTCTCTCCTGCCCACTACCCTCATTAACTTAATTATCTGGGGGATGGTATTCTTACGGGCGCTGATCTCCTTCTCTCGTCCAAACCCCCTGAGTAAAAAACGAAAACAAATAAGAGCTTAAAAAGAGATGAAGAACAGCTGGACAGAGGCAAGGTGACAGACATTTCTGTACAGCGTAGTAGCATCATGATGGCCTGCCTCGGGTGATGTTACCGTAGTAATTACAGTTTGTAAGATTCTGGTGTTGACATTTTTCCCCCGTGCGTCAGTTGCAACGACAAGCTACATACCTCTCTCATAGATTAGAGAGGAACTTTAATGTTAAACACATATTGTAATTTACCTGTCCACTTACCAAATGTTGAAAATAAGTGTTAAGAGAACTGAACAGTTGAGGACTTTACATTTATCAATTTTCCTAAGCAGTGCATAACGAAATTCAGATATGAGTAAAAAGAGTTAAGATGAATTTTGTTATAGGCATATAATGACGTTGAAGCAAATCTGAATGTGAGGAAAAAGGGGCACTAAAAATATCTTTCAGCAGGAACAAGGAACTGAAGCGGTACGACAGTATGGCCGGTGGCTCCGGCAGCTCGGGATGCCTCCTGAGAAAGTTGGTGTTTTGCGGGCAACAACGACATTCACACTCGATATAATACCACACAACCCTTTTACAACTCTTTTTTTTTTCAGTTTCAGCAGATGTCAAAGCACTCTACAGTTCGGATAAAAGTAGTCACAAGCAACGCTCTGCTTTCATTCTCAGTTATCTGGATATATATTTTTTTCCATTTTGGATAAAAATAAAATGGAGAAAACATAATCGAAAGGGTAAAAGTGAGCAGCTTTAAAGAATAGCCGGATTGGCAACTGTTGCTGAGTGAAAGTTGTGCGGCGGCCGGACTGACAACACCGGTTCTCTGGGGGTGAGGGGGGAGCACGGCTACGCCACCAGCCGAACCAGTCGCTCTAAAAACTATAAATTTCGGGCTGAAAAAGGCTCGCAACAGATAATGTTCTGGCAACGAGCATACAGCCTGATTTTGACTCATGTCGGAGAGAGTTCTGGGCGAGCTGAAGGTGCGAATTTAGGGAAACTAAATCCTCAGTAAGCATGCACATGCTCAGACACGCACGCACACGCATTCACGCACACACACACACACACACACACACACCGATACAAACTAAAAGCTCGTAGTCATGAACACACACACACACACACACACACACACACATGCATGCACACCCACACACGCGCAAGCACGCACGTAAGGCAAGCAGCTGGCTATGACGAATAACTTTCTATTTCACTTCGACCTGTGTCAGTTGAGGAGACTGACCAACCGGACTGCTAGCGATACCTTGCCACGCCAAGATTTCTCGTCCGCTGTGTCTCTTCCATGTTATGATATGTGACCAAATATAACCAGAGCTTTGATTCTATGGCGTCGACCGACCTTTAGATATCACACGTGTAATTAAAGGCTTAACCTTTGTTTATCGCCAGGGTTTAAGAAAAAAAAAAGAAGAAAAAGCAAACATGAAACCATTAACAAGACACCCAATCTCTCCTCCCTTTCCCACGGAAGGTGAGGTGACTTGTGCAGGTTCTAATATTCAAAAAAAGACATGTAGAGCTGTTCACTGTGTTCTGCCTACTTCCAGGCGAGTCTTTTGAACATACCCGAGGCTCAGGTAGTGAGCGACGCCGTCGTCTCGGCGACACTGGACGACTTATTAACGGTTTAGCGAGATGTCGTTTAAGGTGGTGTCGAGTTACCTCAGCTGATTCAACGACGAAGGGAATGATGAGGTCTGGGAGATACTGAATGATAGTTAACCTCTTGAACTCAACGACATGAACGTTAAACACAGTGGTAGGGCCCTTAAACACCATTGGTACGGCCCTTGGGTACGATCGCCTCACCCTTTTTAAGTCAGGTCCGAGGGTCGGACCGTTCCAGCCAGGGATGCTTCCGTTGTGCTCGAGGGGTTAATGGTTAGTCAAGCTTTTGGACGACCACACCAACGGACGGCATCTACTGACCGTATGTTCAGCAGGCAGGATGGTACTCACATCTGCTCCAACATGTCAACTTGTGTCATTGTTACAGCATGGTCGCGCTACGGCCTGTCCACTCCTGCTCTTGTTACATTATGTCCACTGCTGCCCTTACTACAGCCTCACAGCCGAAGAGCTTATACCATCGCATGTCTACCTATGCCCATGTTACAGCCTTACCCCTGAAGCTCTTGTTACAGCATGTCCACTAGTGTCTTTGATACAGTCTTCTGTCTGAAACCCTTGTTATAGCAAGATGACTGAGGCCTTTGTGAAATGTATTTAGCTGATACTCTTGCACAATGTGTTGGCTTACGATATTGCGCAATGTGTTAGTTTAAGCAATTGTGCAACGTGTTAGCTGATGCTCTTGCGCAATGTGTTGGCTGAAGCTATTGTGCAATGTGTTAGCTGATACCTTTGAACAAAGAATAAATTCTAGCTGATTCTCTTGAGTAGCGTGTTAGCTGATGTTCTCGAGTAGCGTGTTAGCTGATGCTCTCGAGTAGTGTGTTAGCTAAGATCCACCTGGTCTTGTAAAGCTCCGTCGTCTGTCTTCAGAGCGTCAGTCGGGTGCTCACTGCTCGAGTCTACATGTTTATTTTAAGCTTCTACCACCATTTCCTCCCTCAGGTCCGTCCTCTTCCAACCTGTTTTTCCTCCAACAGCATTTTCTTCACTCCCCTTCATCTCCTCCAGCACCTTCTTCCTCCAACACCACTGCTACCACCACCACATTCCATCTCGTTTTCTGCGCCACCCATCATCATCTTTCATCACCTTCTTTAACTATTTCCCCCAGGCATAACCTCCCTTTACAACTCTCTTCGCACAACACCTGCCTCCTCCTCCTCCTCCTTCTCGTCGTCCTCCTCCTCTTCCTTCTCCTCCTCCTCCTCTCTACCTTCAGCATCGTATGTAAAAGAGTTTCATGATCGTCTGAAGGGCGGGTCGTGAGCAGCGAGTGTTGAAGCTTTCTTGTCCAGCCAAGCTTGGTATGATACTTCATCCACCTTGAGCACGACGCTACGACCCTTGGGCATAATGACCTACCCTTTATCCGGACCTTTTAAGTGTCAGGTCAAAGGCTAAAGGGCATCATACCCAAGGGTCATAACATCATGCTTAAGGGGCTCAAACTCCTTACGAGGATCAACCATGGAAGCTGCAATAAAAGTTAATGAGATCCAAATCCAAATAAAGAGCAACGCATTAATGTTGATCATGACTGGATTATTACTAATGCGATAAGTGACAACATAATCACGTATAATGTGATTCACATTAACAAAACATGACAAGGAGAGAAAATTTCCGCCTCCATCCCCACACACATTCCCTTCCATTCATAAAGAAGAGCTGTTCCAAATAAGGATGGAAGGGGACATGGTATGTATTAGGAAGATATATAAAGGGAAAGAAGAGAATAGACCAGCAATTACCCTGAAAGCATCTTTACCTCTCATCTCCCAGGAGTCGAGAAAAGATTTCGTTATAGCCAGATAAGACGAAGGGTTTGATGGAGGGAAAGGCTGTTGAAGGAGAGAGATGAATGAAAACTTTCCTCTTTAAGAGAGACTTTAAGCACTTAAGATATTCTCCCGTTCGTGTTCACTGGATTAGTATCGATCCAGATTTGTTGTGACGTCAAGGGAAGGAATCCAGAGGAAACAAAACGATAGCGACGGATTTTATTTAATTCGCCCTCTATTGCGGGTGATTTCATGTTCGTTTCTACCTCTAACAGATAGGAGTATTCATTGATCACAATTAAAATGTCTCAGAAAATTCTACGCAGAAAAATACTAAGCGAGTTTTTCCTTTGGAATTAATATAAACGTAAAAAGTAAAAGTATAAACAAATCAAGATCAACGCGAACGACATATTCGTAAGGAGAACTGACTGTTCAGTACAAATATGGTCGGCTACCAGCACCAGCCGGGAACACTGACAAAAACTCTACTGGACATAAGGAGAATATCAAGATAAACACCGGGGAAAAAAATATTAAAAGAATGACTGTTAGAATATCGACTCTCAGAACCTAATGCTGGATCTTTCCGTCTTAATGATAGTTAGATGATGATATGATTATTACAATACACGGAATGGTTTCTCTCGACGGGCAGTGGTTACTGGCATTTGAAGACGACCGGTTGTTATGCCACACCAGTACTACCCACCCGCATTTATTGGAGAAAGTTTAACCTAGCACATTAACTTAATATGACCTCGCTTGACCTAAACTAACACTTATCTACCCTGTAACATAGCAAGACTGCTTTACATATATATATATATATATATATATATATATATATATATATATATATATATATATATATATATATATATATATATATATATCAGAGAAAAAACTGAGCCGTTAGGTTCGTAGTACCCATGCTCATTAGTTAATCTCTAACCAAATAAAAGGCAAAAAAATAGATTCGAAAAACGTATAACCCGTTTTACCTGAGTAAAGGCTCGATAACAGCATACATCCAGCAGTAAAACAGCTGCAACGGAGCGAGGAAATGAAATACAGCACATGGGCCTTGGCTTACGCCTGACATGACGCCTGCGCCTGTCAAGCCGCAGATCCTTCTTGCGTATTAACGGAAGGCTGCGCGTAATGCGTAATACTCAGCGTATATCTCGATGTAGGACTACTTCACTATTCTACAATCGATACGGTTGTAGGTGGAGCCTGTGAGTGGGTGCTTGTGTGCGGTGCATCGTGTTTGTACTGTACTGGAAGGGAGTTCTACACTCGTAGGGCTTCATCTACTGAACCTTCTATACTATCATACGTTTTCAAACCTTTGTATGCTATTTGTATCTAAAAAAGTTTTAAGACTTATTCCATTCATCTATCACTCGTTTATCATAAAAGAACTCCACTCTATATCCTTCTTTTACAAGTTTCTTGCTTTATACGTTATGTTTTCTGGTTCTTCTACAACCAAATCTCTGGAAGAGATGTTCGCCTTCCACGTCATCAATCTGGTTTAGAAACTCAATGATTGTGATCACTCGTGTCACCCCTGACTCCTCTATCTTCCATGGTGAGTAAATCTAAGGCCTTTAACCTTTCCATGCAACTCATCTCTCCAAATTCTAGTACCACCTTTGCTGCCCTTCTCTGCACATTCTCTACTAGCTCTTTGTATTTCTTTAGTTGTAGTGACCAAAAAATATAAACTTATTCTAGTTTTGGCACCGTGGGATGTGTGTGTGTGGGTGGATGGGTGAGCGGGTGAATGTGTGTGTACCTAATTCATAAGTTTAACATAATCAGTAAACATAGGAATAACAGAGATCCTGGTACTGAAACCAGAAGATACCACTTGCTGCCTCTGTCCAGAGTAAAATGACCTCAGTATTCCGTCGTGCGTAGCCTTCCATCTAGATAACTTTCCATCTATTTCAGGAGCCTTGCTTGAGAACCAGCCTGGACTCCTAACTTTATTATGTCACTCTCTTGTGGGTAATAGCATCTAAGGTTTCCTGGAAGACCAGAACTAACGACTCCACCCATATAACTCTTTTCCAAGACGTTTCTCACTACCTTGTTGCAGAAATCCAGGACTTCTATGATACATGACCTGTTATATATAAAAGATTATGCTGCCTCTCACTGATCTGATTCATCTTCGCCAGAAACTCATAGTTTCCTGATTATCTTTTGTAGTGATTTACAGAGACGGAGGCGTGTTATATCTTAAGATTTCCAACTATCTTTCGAGAGGACAGTTCTAACATATGTTTCCTTCGAACGGATTCTAATTGCTAGATCTAGTTCTGACAGCCTCCACGAACACTTACAGAGGAACGTTACATCAGTCATAGAGCTTATAAAGGGTTCAGCGCCTGTATATGGCACCGGATCTCTCGTTTATTACTTTCAGTGTTTGAAGGATTGTGTTTATATCAGACCACTAGTGCTAGTGACTGCAGATCCTCGACGGCAAGCACACTAAAATCTTGCATTCAGCTCTTGTCATACAGCCATCCCCAACATCAGAAAGTCCCTTCCTCGTTTCGTCTGTTTGAAAACCTCTTCCCTTCTTTACTGACAGATTGCCATGGATGAATATACGACCGGTTTTCAGTGATCCTTAGGATTTTCCGCTATGATTCCATCTACATTTATCTACTCTCTCCTCGTTGTACTGTTGTATTCATTTTCCGTCCTCTTTCAACATTTGAACACGGCGTGATTACCTGTACTTCTTGAAGCTTTTTTCTTCTTGCTCTCTATTTTCTTGAGGCAAGTGGCATCTTCAGTGAGTTATTTCTCCTTCTCTGACCTCATCAGTCTATCTCACAAAGGTGGCAACATATCCACCATCTTCTTGCAATCCGACATTTAAATTTCTACCTCTAAAGAAGTTGATCAGTTCGACTTACTGTTCCTCTAAACCATCTTCTGCTGTCCGGACTCTACGTTATCCGTTGATGCCTCCTGGCTTAGCATATCCCAGATGAAGCAATAAGCAATGGTTTTCTTGGGGAATGTTTTATGGTTACACTGTTACTAGCGGTTCCTTCATTAAGCATTTCTTTTTGAGGTCTTAAACATTTCACCTGCTCCGAAAGTCTAGGAGATCTTAGCTCTTTTCGTACATGTTTTGTCACCTATATCAATTATGACTTATTTCTTGTAATCTGTTTGGTTCTTCCACTCGCACCACACATTTCCTCCAATCTTCTCCCTGCTTGGGGCTCGGCGTCCTCGCCCCTAGCGTAAAGGACTGATTCTATCGGTCGTGCCCTCCTGCACAACATTCTGATTTGTTTACACACTCCGCCAGACTTGTTTTTCACACTGTAGTAAATTCCCAGTACGTCAGAATAATGTACTACGCTCATCATATCGTAAAGGCAACGATTTTAGAGTTCTAACAGAGTCTTTATTGTTTTCTTCCCCCGCTTACCGGCAGGAAATTACTCCCTTTGGACAGCTTTAATTGGTGGATTCCATTACGTTACCTTCGTTTCCCGTGCTTGGCTCAGTACAGTCGAGTGAAGCAGCACTACATTAGATTTTCCACCCGCTAATCCAATTACTCACTCTTACTTTTTTTTTTTCCTTTCATATCACGTTCATCCCAAATTTGTAACTGTTTTTGTAACCCCAGGACCACAGAACAAAGAACATAAACCTCTACAGTAGGTTCAGGCTGACTGAGGAGCGCCTTCCCGCTCTATGGTCAGTCGTGACTGAGCCTCACCCTCCTCAGCGCTCCGGGAAAGAGCTGTTCATTAGGTTCCCTCCAACTCACATGAGTTACCTACCCAGCCAGGGCACCCATGTCGGCCTAGAGTCTCACTTCTCCCAGCAGACTGGAGGTTCCCAGGCACCACAGCTTTCACCAGAAGTCATAAAATTACTAAATTGACTCCTCTTGGTATGTACTTGGACGAGCAAGCTCTTTGTGTATGCAAGTGTGTGTACGTGCGAGTATCTTTGTGTCTATACACACAAACTGACACGTCCACATAACTACCAGTTGTCAGCCGAGTGCTCCGTCCTGTGACCACTGTTTTTCATCATCTCTGTGAAGCGCTCAAGGACTCACACGTGCACACGTTTGCAGATGATACCATGGTCATGGTGGATGTGAAAAGTGATCAACTTATAAAGGAACTTACTCAATCCCCAAAGTTTGTCTGGTACACAGAGAAGGGAATTCAGTGCTAGAAAATGCAAAGTTAAGAGGATGAGACACATCGAAAGAAAGCCTTGATACATATGCCCTCTAGCGGGAAATAAACTGCAAGAATCTGTTTTTAAGAGGAATTTGGGAATTGACATTGTCCTAACTAAACCAGTCACCAGAGCCACCACTTCAGGAGAACTGCAAAGGAGACGAACCGTCTTCTAGTAGATACTAGAATTACATTGAACGAAATGAATAAGATGGTCGGCAGACTTTCCGCAGTGTATATTAGGCAAAAACATGAGTATGCTTCTCAAGCTTGGTTACCTGCACCTAGCGAAGCACACAGAACTAATAGAGAAGGTCCAGAGGAGGGCAACAAAGATCGTACTAAAATTAAGAGAGCAAACATTATCGCGAAAGGCTAAAGGCCGTACATCTGCCAATCAAAGAAGAGAGAGGAATGAGAGGTGACTTGATCACAACCTTCAAGCTTTTCAAGTCGTTTGACGATGATCGACAGCGAGCCAATCTTAGGAAAATGTAAAAACAAAACAGGTAGAGGTGATAACCGCATTAGAAAAGATGAGAAGGAAGTACCTTAATGGTATTAGAGTAGTGGACGAATGGAACACACTGTGATGAGATTGTAAATGCTGACAGTGTATACAAAATGTTTAGAAAGTTGTATCATAGTAGAGAAAGTTCGAGAGATGGGACCCCACGAATGTAGAACGCCCTTCCCGTACTATACAAATAGAAAAATGATACATAATAACAAACACACTCACACACGTCTACATACGTGTTAAGACAATACAAATTACCCTCTGAGTATAACGTACAAAAGGTGGATTCATGTGTCTTTTGTGTCTAAACAAATAATTTCAACTCAGTCTCTCAGGATATAAGGTTATCGCGGGTCAGTCAGTCAATTGCAGGAGTTTTCTAGAAGAAGGAAATCATGTGATCAAAAGGCAATCACTCTTGCCTTCCGGTGATGCGGTAAGAAAATGACCACCTTTCTTCCACCTATTTCATTGTTCTGGGGTTTGGTTAGACCCGCCTTTGTTTGGCTTCGTTAGAGGTTCTTGAGGTGCCTGCTTAGACCCTTTTTTTTCTCCAGTCATTCGTCAGATGTCGTTGTAATCGTTAGACACCCAACGTCCAGCTGCTGCTGCTGCTGGACGCTGGGCCAGCACAGTACGAGACACTCACTCGAGTTACAGCCACACCCTTGAGTTCCAATGACCAGTTGTGGACAGTTTGTTGCGATCAGTTCCTATACTTTGGTGACGCACAAAGGCTCCAACCTTATTATAGCCACAGTTACTAATTTCACTTTTGTTCGTCCCTTAGCGCAAGGAAAACTCTTGAGAAATGAACCGTCGCAAGCTGGCGGGGTCTCCCCGACAACCTCTTTATCTCGACTCATCACCAGGCAGCCTCTGATGGGCAAACGACTCCCAGCTGCACCGAGACATATGACCTCATCAACCAATTCGTTCCTTTACCTTCACCGTAAGAACCAGACGACCCCAGCATGAATACACAGATTAAATGAAGCTATAACAAGGGTTTCCTGAATTCACATTCCTTTTGACAAGTGTTGGAAGAGGAGCCATAACTGTGATTTAAAGTTTCAGCGATCTGAAATGGCCGTCATGGGATAGCCATTAACCTACAGCCCCTGGTGGTGACCTCATTAGGTCACGTCTTGACCTACTGCCTGAGGATGAGTGCCATTACAACAGGTCAGAGCCACCTGAGGTCATCAACACGACAGACGTATAGTCTTTATGGATCATTTTCTTCATTATGATGATTCTCTCTCTCTCTCTCTCTCTCTCTCTCTCTCTCTCTCTCTCTCTCTCTCTCTCTCTCTCTCTCTCTCTCTCTCTCTCTCTCTCTCACACACATAAAGTAAGAATTAAAAAAAATCCATTCTCGCGGGGTCTTTACGCCGTTCATAATTAGCGACAAACCTTGTTTTAAAATGGACACAAAGAACTTTCATTGACATTTCATGAACCATAAGGTGGAACCTCCCTGGCCAACCGTCCCCAGCCTGACACACCCACACACCTGTGACTCGCCATGATTAACCAACTGTAAAGACCGAGGAACATTGTGATTTACGGGACGATTCTGTCACTAAGTTTCATCATCAGAAATCTATGGGGGACATCTTAGAACTAAACACGTCTCTTGGTTACTGATGAACATATCTGAATGACTACCATTTTACGACAGACAGATTCCTTTTGATATATAATTCCATGAAAGAGAATAATTCTGGCACATCTTACTGTGTATAGAATCATAGGATTACGTTAGTAAATCACTTACACGATCAATTATCTTTCTTGTGGCTGTTATAGACGGAAGGACCTCCAGGGCGATGCTGAGTGTGTATTACGTGAAGACATTCCAGGAAATCCAGCAAAGCTGCGGCCTGGAATGTAACATGGAGTCTAAATGGCCACAGGTCTTGCGTTGCGTCAGAATCCCACTCGGCCTTCTTTACGTGGCCTTCGAAGCCCTGCTTGTACAGCGGCTCTACGCCACGCACGCCGGGGATAAGTAGAGGCCAATTAGCCTTTTGGTAGAGTGGTGTAAACACAAGCACAGTGTAGCCAGAACTGGCTGGTTGCCACACAGCACACGCTAATGCTCGTGGCGATTAGCGTCGCAATTTCCTAGTGGTAACTGTGTGTGGTAGGCGTTGTCTGGCTATTAAGGCTATTCCTGGCCTTGTTAGGTTTAATAGCCCCTGTTTACTGGGGGTCTGTATTGCCGCCGCTCGACTGTGATAATCTGTCAGACATTGTTCTTCTCGTCCAGTGAGTCCTTTGTTTATGATTTTGTTTAGTTAACATTGTAAGGTCTCTCTCTCTCTCTCTCTCTCTCTCTCTCTCTCTCTCTCTCTCTCTCTCTCTCTCTCTCTCTCTCTCTCTCTCTCTCCAATGCTCCAGACTAGCGTTGACATTATCTATCCGCTGTCTACACTCTGTATTTACATCCATTCGACACCTCTTTGATATAACGTATCCTTGTATTAAGTGTAGATTTTGATCGATGAATCTATGAAAGGTTATGATTTATTCTTATTGAGTTGCTGAACATAGAATGCTATCAGGTTATTGGCCATTAAGCCTCTTGAACTTGTTGCCAGTTTAGTTAATATCGTTTGCAAACTTATGCTAAGCTAGTTATTGCAAGGTTTCAGTAAGTAGTTATCTTACATATCGTGTCAAAGTTATAACTCGTTAACTATAAATTACAGAGAGTTATGGTCTGGAGGTTCCTTGAACACATCAGCACGACCCTTAAGGCATGACATGAACTCCTTTGAACACAACTTTATGATCCTCGAGCACACTGGTACGACCCTTGAACACGACGTTACAACACTTGAGCACGGGAGAGCGACCCTTGAGCACGACGGTACGACCCTTGACCTCATATTATGACCTTTGATCACAACGGCAGAACTTTGAACTCGACCTCACAACCCTTGAATACCATATTGGTAACACCTTTCAGCATCATGCTATGACATTCATTGTTATTATCATCGTTAATGTAATTATCAATATCAAAATTATTATTATCATCATTATCATGATAATTATCATTATTCTTTTATTATCATTATCATTATTATCATTATCATTATCATTATTATTACTATTATCATTATCATTATTATTACTATTATTATTATTATTATTATTATTATTATCATTATTGTCATTATCATCATTATCATTATATCATTATCATCACTATGGCAAGGACATTGGCTCTGGGACATTAATCTCTGCCAGGATCACGAACACATAACACTGTGCAGAAGTCGTATATAATAATAAGGCTGTGATAGTTATTTGTTAACGAGTTCCATTGTGTTGGAGACCAATTAAATCTAAAAGGAATGTGAACACCACCCAGCACTGATATTGCCTTCAAATGGCTATTCCCAGGCTTACGCTGTTAATATAGAAGCCATTTATGTTTTATCAAATAGCAGCGAACAAATGGTTAACATCATTTTTCCCTTAAATGGTCACCAATCTGTTCACAGACATTTTTCTTTACCTGTGGATTTCTGCCAATCTGAGAGTAATCGTTCCATTTATGAATACTGATTCTCAAGGTTATGACCAGGTGATCCGGCACACTACCTCACCTCTCGTTTATCAAGATCAGTGATAAGAGATAAGCATTTCAGTTGTCAGTCTCTTTGTAATTTGTCATCTGTAATGTATGAAGAAGCGAATGAATCATAATGTATATGGCTGCCTCTCTCTCTCTCTCTCTCTCTCTCTCTCTCTCTCTCTCTCTCTCTCTCTCTCTCTCTCTCTCTCTCTCTCTCTCTCTCTCTCTCTACTGTACAGACCAACAGACAGACAGACAGATGCAGGAGTGAGACAGCAGGGGGTGCGACATCGAACACTCAGCCGATGGTGCCCCGTCTCCCACCATCAAATATTTACCACCGTGGCTGCATGTATACACGACGACCCCCGAGGCTGTGGGAGTGAGGCTGTCAGATGAAGGGGAAGGATTAGGATCTGGCTGGGCCTTGATGTGTGAATCCTGCATACCTGTGTGGAGGACCAGGGGCGTGATGCACCTGACACCTCCTGCGGGAAGGAGTGAGGGAAGGAGAGGACATGATCTGTGATGTGCGTGTGTGTGTGTGTGTGTGTGTGTGTGTGTGTGTGTGCAGGTGTACACGGGAGGAAAAGCAGTTGAGCATCACTGGTCTTCAATAACTACACGTCTTCTGGTCTCCTATACTCATCTGAGAGACTCTTGTATTCATTAGATAGTCTCACCTACTGCGCAGGTTGGGTCAGAGCCCATATATACATACGGGTTATAGAGGTGGGCTGAGGGCCCTTGGTAGTCACTGGATATATATATATATATATATATATATATATATATATATATATATATATATATATATATATATATATATATATATATATATGCACACAATACAGTGTGAATCAGCATACATACTTTTGGACAAGTAAGTTACAGAGTAGAGATAAGTAACCCACGTAATCAGTACTTAGTTACAAGAACAGTACTGGATGGAGTCTCAACTGCCATGTATATAGACAGCATAGTAATACATGACGAGGGTTGAATGTTCTATGCATTCAAGACACACACACACACACACACACACACACACACACACACACACACACACACACACACACATACATGTGAGTAGTCATAAGTGGCGCGAAGAAACCCCGGCCCAGTACCTATGGAGGTCCTCTCCAAACTCATAATCAAACATTCATTGTCTTTCCAAGTCCTTAATGAGGAAAGATTCTGCTCGTTATGAGTCGTTCTGGAAACTCATGAAAAAAACATTTTCGACTTTCATCTTTCTCAACTTTGGTCTCGTTTTCGTTCTGAGGTAAAGATGGCTCAGGTAGGTTAGGTCTCTGTGAAGGTAGTTGATCTCTGTGAACACACGGTTTCGACCTGGTTTAGGAACGACTCCCAGTATACAATAGCGTCCAGAAACAATTTGAAAGGTCAGGATGTTCATCCACTTGCATGGTTCGGGACTGTGTTCTCAAGATAAGCAGACACCGTCTATTGACATACAAAACACTGAGAGAATCGTGTTTCTTTGACATAGCTGTTGCAGGAGCTGAGGAAATGAACAAGGTTTTGTGTGTTCTGACATCTTTATATCCGAATCCCACATTTGTGGTGTATAATGAACGTATATGGTATGGATTCGACCTTAATGCTTATTAAGGAAATCATAACCATTAAAGTTAACAAAGTATATATATATATATATATATATATATATATATATATATATATATATATATATATATATATATATATATATATATATATATATCCAGCAGTCTGCAGTGCTGATGTGGAGGAGTCTAGTGTTATTTAAACAATGACATTTAGCGTTTTCTTTCATGTCTCCTTCCGACTCATCATTCAGTAACTGACTCAGATATTTTCCTCGTTTCTCATTTAATCATAATCGAATACCTAAACTCTGTATTGTATTAGAATCATCTGAAATGACGTTCTAATTTTTTCATTCAGTCATTATCACTGCGTTTTTGCATGAAGATTCTTCTTCATCATTTACTTCCTGGTATGATGATTCAAAGCAAAAGAGAAACTTTGAAGTACCCTGAGATTCAGATGCCTTACGACTGAACGAACCTTGAGCCACCCTGAAATCCTGTTTCATGACCAAATATATCGTAAAGGATTCTGAATTTCAAACGCCTCAGAGCTGAACGAAACTTGAAGGATTCACAGATACAAATTTTGAAAAAGTAAATGATCCTGAGATGCAAACGCTCAAAGGAAACTTGGAGTATCCTAAGATCCAAAGGATTCATGGATGAATAAAACATGAAGCATCTTGAGATTCAAATGCTTCATGGCTGAACCCTCAAACACCCTCGGACTCAAATGTTTCGAAGCTGAACGGAACCGAATGTACTGTGTGATTCGTATGCTTCGGAGTATTTCATTTCCTGATGTAGTTTCCCTGTGTATGTGTGGCGATGTAATGTGCATCACGCTAGTGAAACCTGTGATCACCACCGAGCAGGGCGCCTTGTTCTACACTCTCAGGACTGAGGCTTGAGAGGTCATGGCATTCAGCGGCGTGGGAAATAAGGCCAAACCACAGGTCCAGGTGAGTAATCCAGTCATGGGGGTCAAGTGAACCTGGGGTTTCCCTCAGTGGTGTCACGTCCAGGGACTTGGTCCCATCTGTTAGGCCTCGTGAATGCCTGGGTTTAGATGAATTTTGACCTCTTGAGCACGGCGGTATGACCCTCTGGTACGATCCTTAAAAGGACAGGTCAGAGGTCTCGCCGTCATTCCTAAAGGTTGGTCCCGTCGTGCTTAAGGGTCGTACCGTCGTGCTCAAAGGTCGTGCAAACGTGCTCGTATCGTAGCGTCATACCCAAGGTTCGTTGCAAAGTATTCAAGGGTCGTGACGTCATATCACAGGCTTGAACGGAGTAATAGATGGAACTTTAAGCTTCCCTGAAGACTATTCTCATTTTTTTATCATGATAATTATAATCCTGATATCAACTTTCTTACATAACCCCGTCAGTGGATCTGATGACTTAACTAAACCTTCCCACTGTACTATATACCTTTCCTGTATAAACTTATTTCCCACCATAGTCATCTCTCCTTAGAGATGAAGAATAGTGTGTGTACCATGTTTGTCCATGAGAAGTTTGACATCTGATGTTTGTGCTCGAAGCCTCTTAAGCTTCACTGGATCCTACATCCTAGAGAGACTGTTGCCGGACTGTTCCTCCTGCTCACTGTACAGTATCCTGGAGGAACCCATTGCCCCCACTAGACACCAGGTATTAGGGAGGAAGGACCTCTAGTGATCCTAGGTTAGACAAGACCCTACACTAGGGGAAGGACCTCTAGCGAAGCATATCTGTGTTTATGTAAGACGAACAATATCCTGGATGTCTTCTTATCTGTGTTTCTTAGAAACAGATTGTATTTCTAGGAAGCTCATTATCAAAAGTTTTTCGAAGGATATTACTTAGGATAAAGAGCAACGATGATCCGTCTCTTCCATGATAACGATGGTTGAACAGGTGACCTGTGAGTTGCCAGGTGTTTCTATGTAGACCAGTGGTTCCTTGCCTTTATTTTGTCTTTATATTCTACCACTAACCTAACCCCTTCCAGTTTGTGCGTCGCCTTACATTAAACATCTTCGTTTGACGCAATAAAATACCTATACTTGAATGATTCCTCCGTTTATGGCATTGTATGTTACAAAGAAGTCTGTGGGTAATACGGTGTCCAACTTAACAGAGAAATACGTATATGTTTTTGTTTCTCGCACGACTGGAAGTAGTAAAACTAACATCACGTACCATCTGGAGGGTTCTCGTGTACCGTTAGGGGAGTACGTGGACCACGGGTGTGGGACCACTGCTCTGAACACAGGTCATGTCAGCGAGAGAAAACGGCTTCAGGTATTAGGTTACAGATCAGTTAACCAAGCCAGGACGTGGGTGGCCTTTACTACGCTCTCTGTCCTACCCTCTCTCTCTCTCTCTCTCTCTCTCTCTCTCTCTCTCTCTCTCTCTCTCTCTCTCTCTCTCGTGTGAATCGTCTGGTTAAGAACAAAATATATCACCAGGTGAGGTACCTGATAAGTACTTGATTATTATAGAAGGAAACTTAATATTTCTCTCGGTTCCTGCATCACCCTCTCTTCTCTTACCACCACTACGATTATCATCACCATCATTATCATCACTACCACCAACACTAGCACCAACATCATCACCACCTTCTCTTCTCACAACTATCATAAGCATCGTTACTGTCATGAATACCTTCACAACCCAACATCACCAACACAATTTGCCAGTTCGATCCCCCTCGGTCATGACCGACTGCGTGTGGCTGCAGTAGTATGTGCAGACAACATCGCTCCAGGGATCTATCGTGCTTTGACGACGACTCAGAGATCGTCTGACTGATTCATTTGTCCAAGGCTTAACCAGATATATCTTCGTCTGTCTCTGAAATACGTAAGAACCCAAACGAACACCCGGGGAAGTGTGCACCAGCTGTCAGGTCAGCTGGCTTAACCTGTCACAAGTGTGGTGCTTTACCCCAGCCCGAAATAAGTACCAGATGATTAGTTCTAATACAGGAGGACGATGAGTTGGTTGGGCTGCACCGTGACATCACCAGAGTCCCCTACAGAGGCTCATGAGACCTGACACTCCCCACATCACCAGGAAGTCCCCTACAGGAGTCCCCGATACCTGACACTCCCCACATCACCAGGAAGTCCCCTACAGGAGTCCCCGATACCTGACACTCCCCACATCACAAGGACGTCCCTTACACGAGTTTCCCATACCTGACACCCCCCACATCAAACTTGGACAACATTCTGGACCATATCAACTTCTGGAACTAACTGATGAAGGCCTCAGTTTCCCAGCATTGCCAGCGTAAAGTTCGGGATGACAAGGTACTAGTGGGAGGTTACCTCTGCTTGTATAATTCAGGTGGTAAATTGCTGCTAGCATATCTATGACGCAGTGCACTTTCTGTGCTAAATTTACAGAAATGTGTTTTTGAATTCCAACAAATATTTGCTACATTCATTTTCACACACACACACACACACACACACACACACTCATGCTCTGCAATATTGCCACATCAGAGTTCCTTCCCCTTATTACTATTTCTGGGGATTTCCATTAACTTACACAAATGACCAGTAAAGGCTTTGTCCCTAATGTTATGGCAACAACCTTCCACTTCTCGTCTTGTTTATGATGTCAGTTTATAGACAAGGGTTAGTGTAATGGTCTCCATGCAGACCGACTCTTCACGAGGGTAAAAATCTTAATTAGAAATTTCATTGACCATAAGAAATTTCAAGCTATATTCTCAAGTTCAAAAGGCGTATATGACTGACGCAATGAATATATGTCAGAGATTTTCAGCTTGATACATAGATGGAATTTAGTTAGTTATATATAAAGAATGAAGCAGTGGATCAGGGCATGTGAAACGTCTGGGATAAACCATGGAAAGGTCTTTGGGGCCTGGATGTGGAGAGGGAGCTGTGGTTTCGGTGCATTACACATGACTGCTAGAGACTGAGTGTGAATATATATATATATATATATATATATATATATATATATATATATATATATATATATATATATATATATTCGGGAGAACATCAAATCCGCAGAAGGCCTCGCCAGAGTCAACAAAGCGGACAAACATTAGGGGAAACGTAGGCGTTCATAAAGAAGCAGAGTCGCCACATCGCTGCCTTTGTCAACAGACCGACGCTGTCCCCTCATTAGTGGGAACGTGTGAACCTTCCTGGCCTCGAACGCTCTTATCACTCGTTGCGAGTCAGTCTGGAAATTGTCGCATGCCCTGTGGAGGATCCCTTAGCGGTCTGACCCTTCAACTTCTATCATTCGCAGCTGCTTCCTTAGGGAAGTTTCAACCAACTGTGGAGAGGAAAGGACTCCCCCTCTTCCCCAAGGATTTCAGTGCACGATTTTCTGACTTGCAGGAGCAAGGAATATCGAAGGTGTTTCTCTTGTCTGATAAGTCTGGTATTTCCTGTCCCACACTTTTGCGAAACTCAGGCGCTTCTTATGAAGAGGAGGCTCTCGAACCTTTTGCCACAAGGCTACCATACGTGGCTTCAATAACTCTGGACTGTGGCAATTCGAAGTCATGTGGTATGTAACAAATGAAATTGTGAAAATTCTCCTGAATGAAGACGGACTTTGACCGCTTTAGGGTGCTGAAGTCCTCGTTACCAGGACCTTCCAGTGGAGATGGAGAAGCAGCTCTAGAGTCCCTGACAATGGTCACCTTCTCTTTTGCAAGAGCCGAATGACCTTCATTGCAGTTCACGTACATACGTTTCCCGTGACACTGTCAGCAACGTTGTGTTCTGTTGCTTCTGATGAGAATGGTTCGTTTCATGCTCCTTAAGAGCCATGAACTATGAACATGGCCCCCGTCCATCTGAGTCGGTGGAACGATCATATCATTCAACATTCTTTTGCGGTAATTCGATTCTTACAGAGGGAAAGAAGACTTTGACATGTAACTTGCCATCTGCATTGTTCTCAGAACAGAGTTCTAAGTTACGGTTGTTCATCATGTTTTGCCTTGAGGAAACGGGAAAAGATTTTTTCCTTTTTTCAACTTCAAAACTTTGCACTAGGTCAGACGAACCCCTCTTACTGAAATTTTCCTAGATTTATGGCGGCGTCGAGGTTCAGAAACCCTTTCTAGTGATCAGCTAAGGTGGGGGTCTTTCCCTGAAGCTACTTGGCAGAATCCCAATTGAGTAAATGACCTCATAGATTTTCTGTACTCTGTCAAGATTTAATACTGTTTCAGCAAGAGAGGGTTCTGGACATTCCTTCGATTTCTAATCTGAAAAGAGAGAGCGCACCTGGTAACTCATACTCAGGGTTGGAGGAATAGGTGCGCCAGAGACTCATTATACCTTGATAACCATAGTATGCAGAAGAGTCGAGGTCAGGGTGAGGACAAGGATGACAAGCATGACACACACAGATAGACATTATGGATTGGATTATAAAATCTAGGCTTATAAGCCAAGCACTGGAGCATCTAAGGTTATTCAGTGCTCTTAATACAGTTTAGAATATTCTATCTTAGAAAGTCATTCTAACTCAAACAAATGGCCAATTTCAGTTTTGATTGGACAAGAAGGGAAGAATAAAAAGTATAGGAGAGAAAATAACCTACATGTGTTTATCTGAGAGCTCAAGCTTGACCTTTGCAGCATGATTAAACCTACCAGGGATAGGAAAATCCCACTGCCATAGCTCAAGCCATCACTGCTCCACACAAACCCAACCACCACATACATCGGAGGGGGTGTAGACATTATGTCCATATCAGAAAGAGAGAGCATGTTGCGCTTCACTCCTCCACATCAATGTCCTCTCCTGATGGGTTCCCAAATGCCTTAGTTGTTTTCTGCAACCTACCTGTAGAATTTTCCTCATGTGAACCATGAAACTTTCTCAACAACCCTTAGGATTCAGTATTGAGCTCGACTTCAGATACAGTTCTTGATCACCCTCTGTAGTTCCTTGTGCCCTCACGAGAATCCCTGTATGAATCCTAAGACATGCCTGGTGGTTCTGATGCTTCAGCACTGGCCTTGACTCAAGTTCTATTCATTCATTGCCATTGTACGGGGCTTTTCTATACATACTATAAATCCAAGGAAAATTGAGAACACAGACATTGATTCAAACTTAATTTCTGGGCTTTAGATAATAAAAGAAATGCATTATATAAACATTCAACTGAACCTTACTTATATTCCAATGAACTTTGCTTGTGCTACTTCCTTATCATTCACATAGACCAAAGTCTGCCTTCAGTGACATCTCGGTAAAAGTTTTCTAAAGACTTTAGGACAGCCATACGCTATGGATGCGATCATTCACCCTCATACATGACTGGGTGTGTGTGATAGTGGCTTTATTTACATTGTGTTCCTACACTTGCAAGACTCTATTTAGATATAGTTACAGCAAACACAGTATGGCATTTCATAACTATGCTCTTATCACACTGAGTCATGCATATTTTTTTGTGTAATATAACCTCTCTGTTGATGTCCATCTGATTATTTTCTTTCATATTGGAGGCTCAAGTTGCAGACATAAGTCCACATCAAAGCCAGGCCTCAAATAAAATATAGAGAGGTTAATGAAGGGGGAAAAAGAAGAGACAAGGGAAAACATTTACAAATTTTGAAGGCAAAGAAAATCCTGTTTTTAAAATGTGCCAGGTCATAGTTACTGGGAAAAACATGAAAGGGTAGAGTTCCAAAGCTTCTAGGTGAAAGGAAAGAAACAGTTAACAAAACGGCCTATCCTTGAGTTGCCGACGGCTACACAGTAATCATGTGACACAGCAGCTTGCTGAGTATAGCACGGCCTAGCTAATGGTGGAGCACACAAGCAATCAACTCTCAGGAGCACAAACCAAAGTAATACCAACAGAAGAGGAAAAGTGAACCAAAATTGCAATGTAGGGCAAGTAGGTCAAGTTTTGAAATCAGCCTGGGAGAGTTTGAGTCAAACTTCTTTCAGCTCAACTCTGTCCAGTAAGGATGCTGAGCTGGAACCACCCTGGTTATGACAGTACTCCATACAAGGAAAGATTAATTCTTTGTATAAACAAAGCATCAATTCAGAAGAAAAGAAATTTCAACACCTCAACAGGACTCCCAGTTTCTTAGAAACAGACTTAGGTATTTCCATAATGTGAGGTTTCCAAGATAGAGTGGATGTTACAGAAACAACAAGTATGATCATTGAGTCAAGAGGTGGAATTACAGAACCATCAAAAGGAAAAGTTGTGAAGAATTTTCGATAGACATATGGGTAGAAACTGGGTCTCTGAGGCATTCAACTTGATTAGAATTTGTTTACCCACTGAGATATCCTGTGTAAGTCTGAGTTTATTGAGAAATTTATGTTTAGGCAAGATGCAGATCAAGTGAGAGAAGGAGCAAAATTAAAGGATGTGGAGGAATGCAGTGTTGAGCTGTCAGCATATAATAGAATTTGGTTATTTGTGGAAGACAGGAAATTAGTGATATAAAGGAGAAAAAGTGTAGGAGACAGGACAGAATCTTGAAAAACACCATTGTTGATAAAGAAAGGGGTTGAGGCTGATCCATCAACAACCATGGAGATAGATTGGCCATAGAGGAAGCTAGATGTGAGGGAGCAAAGTGAGGAAAGGTAGCTAAAAGAGGAGAACTTAGAGATGAGAGTCCAATGCTTCTCTCCGTTAAAAGCTTTGGACATGTCAAGGCCAAATACACAGGATTTCCCAAAAGCTTTCAGGGATGATGACCAGACAATAGTAAAATAGGAAAGAATATCACCAACGGATCTCACCTTACAGAAGCCATAATGGTGGTCAGAGATAAGACCGTGAGATTCAAGATGTGTGAGAATAAGGGAGTTCAGGAAGAATTCAAAAACTGGAAATTGTAGATGTAAAAGCAATAAGATGATAGTTAGAGTAGTTAGAATGGTCCCCCTTCTTAAGGTTGGGTTGTACCAATGCATGCTTCCAAGAGGAGGAAAAAGTTCTGTTTTTAAATAGAAATGAGATAGACAAGCAAGCACAAATGCAAGTTCTGAGAGATTCTTTCATTACACAGGGATGAATGCCATCAAGACCATTAGCCTTACTTGTGTCCAAAATGAGAAGCACTATTTGAATAGTTTGAAGAGATTACAGGAAGATATAGGATTAGTAAGAGAAGCATCTGAGGGTGAAGGAATGTTTGAGTCATCCATGATAGAGTTAGAAGAGAAATGGGAACCCAAGAGAGTTGCTTATCTATGGGAGAGACAGCTATAGAACCGTCACAACAGAAAAGTAGAGTGCAGAAGTTGTTAGCGATGCCCTTAACTAAAGGCCAGAAAGACCTATCAGTGGATGATGAGGAGATTAAAGGATGCATTACATTGATTACAGGCAATGATAAACACTAAATGGTTGTTGAAGAAAGAGAGTTTTCCAAACCTGATATGCCTGATCCCTCATCCAAATGGCCACATAACAGGAACGATAGAACAATGGATTAAAAGAAAAGGTCTTCTTGGGGGAAGAGGGAATGAATGTTTCCGTTCCCACAACAAAAACCAGAGTTATATGTTTGGAAGACACAGAAGCATCACCACATAAGACAGTAATTTACCCTGGGAAAGTCAGAGAAGAATTTTCTTAAGTTATTCCAGTGAGCTTTGTTGACTTAATTCTTTGAAATCAAAGTCCATAAAAAGCAGGTTCTATCCTGCAGATAAACATCATCAACAGTAATGTTTGCAAGTCAGTCACTGCCATGTTATAGTCCTCAGACAGCTCAGTCACTGTCATGTTACAGTCTTCAGACAGCTACTCTCAACGGAAAAGTTGCCAACTCATGGAAGACAAAAATGGCATAAAGGATGTTAGCTGGCTTAGCAATATTATCTCACTCAGTTTATTTCTATCCAAAATGAGGAACAGAGGAAAGAGCCAAATGAGTATGTTTTTTCCTCTAAGGTTTAGTCATCTGTTCTAGACACTACCTCACCCATGCAAGAAACAGTGAACAAGTACATATGCATCTGGAAAAGATTCTGCATAGATACCTTGCTTTATTTACAGTTTGCAATAACAGTTACATATAGAATATTTTCATCCACAATGAGACCTTTAAATACTGCAAAATGACAAAAAGCATTAGGATAATTAAGTTAGAACTTTTCAGCAACCATATACATAAACTATATACATGTATACCCTTATATAAAATAGGCCTTTTTATACAAATACCCCTGTATACCACATCGCTCCAATTCACTCTATTCCTTGCCCTCCTTTCACCCTCCTGCATGTTCAGGCCCCGATCACACAAAATCTTTTTCACTCCATCTTTCCACCTCCAATTTGGTCTCCCTCTTCTCCTCGTTCCCTCCACCTCCGACACATATATCCTCTTGGTCAATCTTTCCTCACTCATTCTCTCCATGTGCCCAAACCATTTTAAAACACCCTCTTCTGCTCTCTCAACCACGCTCTTTTTATTTCCACACATCTCTCTTACCCTTACGTTACTTACTCGATCAAACCACCTCACACCACACATTGTCCTCAAACATCTCATTTCCAGCACATCCATCCTCCTGCGCACAACTCTATCCATAGCCCACGCCTCGCAACCATACAACATTGTTGGAACTACTATTCCTTCAAACATACCCATTTTTGCTTTCCGGGATAATGTTCTCGACTTCCACACATTTTTCAAGGCTCCCAAAATTTTCGCCCCCTCTACATCCACAAAAATATTTTTTTGCATTCTTCAAAAAGTATTGTCAAAAATACCTCACTTTTTCAAAAGCACACTATTCTAACTAATAACAAATAGTTACTTTCCATCAGGTACATTCCTTGTTATAAAAGCTATAATAAAATATATCTCCCTTATATTTCCTATATAAATACTGCTAATCTATCTTACCATTAATCATCATCTACATACACTAGTGTATATATATATATATATATATATATATATATATATATATATATATATATATATGTTTGCCGTGTATTCCTCTTCAGTTGTATGTAAGGGGGAAGGCATGCACAGGGCATCAGACTGGGGAGGAACAGTGTGGTTTCAGAAATGGTGAAGGATGTATGGATCAGTGTTTGCTTTACAGAATGTGTATGAGAAACACAAAAACAGATAGATTTCTAAGAGGCACTTATGGATCTGGAGAATGCATATGACAAGGTTGATAGAGATGCTTTGTAGAGGGTCTTAAGAAAATATGGTGTGGGAGGAAAGCTGATAGAATCAGTAAGAAGTTTTTATCAAGGGTGTAAGACTTGTGTATGAGTAGGAAGAAAGGAGACTGAATGGTTTCAAGTGAAGGCTGGTCTGTGGCGGGGGTGTGTGATGTCACTATGGCTGTTCAATTTGTTTATGGATGGAGTTGTGAGGGAGGTAAATGCGAGAGCCTTGGAGAGAGGGGCAAGTATGGGGGATGAAAGGACTCTGTAAGTGAGTCAGTTGCTGTTTGCTGATGATATAGCACTGGTGGCAGATTCAAGTGAGAACCTGCATAAGTTGGTAAGAGTTTGGATGGGTGTGTGAAATAGAAAATTGAGAGTGAATGTGAATAAAAGCCAAATTATTAGGTTCAGCAGGGTCGAGAGACAGATAAATTGAGGTGTGAGTTTATATGGAGAAAAATTGGAGGAAGTGAAATGTTTTAGATATCTAGGAGTGGAAATGGATGCAAATAGAAGTACTGAAACAGAATTGAGTCACAGGGTGGGGAAGGGGCAAAGGTTTCAGGAACACTGAAGAATGTGTGGCAAGAGAAAACGTTATCTGGGAGAGTAAAAGTGTGTTTGAAGGAACAGTAGTCCCAACAATATTATATGGATGAAAGGCAAGGGCTTTAGATAAGGCTGTGCAGTGCTTCGTATGTACTAAGCAAGGCAATTATGCTTGTATGTGCAACAATTAAGTGTCAGTTACAAGAAAAATATCCTCTTTCTTACAATTTCATAATTCAATACTAACCTCTCATAATAATAAGTCGATGAGAAATAATCTGCAACAAGAGGAGGAACTAGTGTTACAGCTATTAAGTTGAACTGAACCTGCACACATGAACAACTCAAAACATGGGCCCATAGATTTCACTGGGATTGTAACCCTCCATCACCAAGGCCTGATTATCTGCAGAATACTGTTTCGGTGTGAGGAAGGTCAGAGGCTGCTGACACCATCTGTTAGCCACCTCCATACTGACGCTTCCCTTCTCCCATGCTGCATGCTCAAGAAGAAGACTTCCTACAGTAATGAAATGAACATTAATCATGCAGTAATTAGCATAAATATATTCATCTATGATAACATGTTTCATGAATCTCAAAATAATGAAGGAAGAAAAAGAAAATGAAATGTTCTTTAACTCTGAAAGTAGTACAGAATAATTGTCAACTGACAATGCAAAGTTCACTGCTAATATCAGTGAGTGACAATGTAATGGTTCCCAACCTCATTTGAATTCCCAGCTAATGTCTGATTCCAATACTTATCCACTGATGTCATCCACATTCTCCTGCCATAACTGGAAATAATATCACATGCTTCAGTCATCCATACCTAACATCATAAAAGATGCATATTATGCAAGCCCCCCCACTCTCTCGCTCCCAATACAAAGCACATACTTACAAAATTTCAGTTTGTTTTACAACAGAGAAACAACTGTAGTATCACTGCTTATATTCTGGTAATACTAACATTGTCAGTATTACTGCAAAGGTGATAAGGTAATAATCTCATCATTAAAGCACTCCATTTCCTCCATATTGTCACTGTTCAAACTTAAACTCAAATTATCCTGGCTTATCATCCTTCTGCACCTCATTATAGTACTCTTGCTCACATGTATTCTCAGCTTTCTGTCACACACTCTCCTAATCTGTCATCAGCTTCTGGATTTTTGTCTTGAGTTTGCCACCACAGCTGTATCATCTGAAAACAGCAGCTTCACCTCACATCTCCTTGTCCCCTGTATACCATAAACTGGCCTTTGTTCTCAGACTCGTGCATCTACCTCCCTCACCACCCTGTCCATAAACAAACCAAACCACCACTGTGGCATCAAATTGGCCTTGCCTGCACAAATTCATTCTCTGAGCTTTGTAAATTATCATACTCCACAGTTTTTTCTTAAATCACAATTAAAGGAAAAGTTTAAATTGGTACATTAACAGTAATTCTTACCAATAAAAATGTGAGCAACAGATGAGGCAATGTCACGGGCAGCTGGCTGGATTAGATAGGGATGCTTCTGCATGAAACTTGTCAACTCATCCATTGCCTGAGTCACCCTCCTGCAGGAATCTTTCATGTCATCAGCAATCATGCTAGACTGTATGTCCTCTATACGAGCTGTGATTAATATTGAAACAAAGGAGTTATTTCAAACTACTTAACAAGATTATCAGCTTGAAAATTTATATTTCCTCTCTTTATTCTCACTTTCCCACATTATTTCTACCTTTAAGCATCCATTTTCAATGAAAGCATTATCCAGATGTCTTGCACCTCTATCCATAGCCACATCCTAAGTGTCTACTTGCACCTCTATCTTTAACCACATCCTAAGTGTTTACTCAAATTCCAATATATCATTCTTACCATGCTGTTTAACACACGTTCTGTTTCTCTATTGATCACTTACCTCAGCTTCTGTACCTTCTCTCATTCAAGATACATTCATGATCTCATTTTTCTCTGTGGATTTTAACTTAAGATATCTCTAAACAATAGGCAAAGTTCAAGCACTAGCATTTTCAACATGTTACAAATATCAAAGTTACACTGTGAGTACTTTATCAATGAATATTCGATCTTCAGTAACAAAAATCTATTCAGATGTCAAAAAAGTGCACTGCTGTGGGCTAATACCTTTCACATCTTCATACAAAGCTGTCAATGATTCTCCCTTAGTTTTTGTCACAGCTCGAAGGAAATCCAAGGACATAATGTTACTTGTTCCTTCCCAAATTGGCAATACCTGGAGAAGAAATAATAGCCATACTAAATATAGAAACCATTTCATTTTAATTACATAAAGCAGAAATTTATGTAAAACAGTAAAAAATTCATGGTACAGAAATTCACTCAGAACACTTAATTCATAACTAACATACCTGTGCATCACGTAAATTTGAGGGTAGTCCAGTATCTTCAATATAGCCCTGCCCACCAAAACATTCTAAGCCTTCTGATGTTATCTCCATGGCCTTCTTAGCAGTGAAAAATTTCATAACAGGCATTAAAATGCGGAGAATCAATGACTCCTGCTCAGTAGCTACACCTGCCTCCTCACGACCAAGAAGTCTTTAATGAAAAGATTAAGCATATATTTAATGATCACACATAGTTGCACAATTGATGTTTACAGCTGAGAAACCAGCTTTAGAGCAAAAGCCCTTTTTTCCACTTTGGAAAAGCCCTCATTGATTTCCATTAAATTACATTACATTTTATTTCTTTTATGTTCCACCACAATTGTCCTTTTTTCTCTACCAGTTCCTTTGCAAATTTCTCCTTG
This sequence comes from Panulirus ornatus, assembly GCF_036320965.1. NCBI lineage: Eukaryota > Metazoa > Arthropoda > Malacostraca > Decapoda > Palinuridae > Panulirus > Panulirus ornatus. The sequence goes on from NC_092242.1 coordinate 2,631,004, forward strand.
AGAATATTAATTCATTCCTACAGCTTTTCTGCTCACCCAATATTTTCTACATACAGCTAATATCTCTGATCAATTTTAGGTAAACATGAGTAATGCAAACATAAATTACTATTCATAAAAAGCAGTGAAGTCTTAACCAGATCATATTGGAACCAATACATAGATTAATGTTTTCATGGCAAGAATTCTTGAAAGATATTTCTGTGCACACATGAATCTGAGTGGAACATGATGGATTATATAAAAAGATAGTGTAGAATGATAAAGTAATGAACTATGTGCTTGTATTAGGTACTAACCAAGAAGAATCTATATAAATGAGCAAACAGCAGGAAGTTTGAAATTTATGTATGAATAACTCCATTAAAAACTGGAGAAAGTAAAGTGTTTTAGATATCTGGGAGTGGATCTGGCAGCAGATGGAACCATGGAAGCAGAAGTGAATCATAGGGTGGGGGAGGGGGCGAAAATCCTGGGAGCCTTGAAGAATGCGTGGAAGTCGAGAACATTATCTCCGAAAGCAAAAATGGTTATGTTTGAAGGAATAGTGGTTCCAACAATGTTGTACGGTTGCAGGGCGTGGGCTATGGATAGAGTTGTGCGCAGGAGGGTGGATGTGCTGGAAATGAGATGTTTGAGGACAATATGTGGTGTGAAGTGGTTTGATCGAGTAAGCAATGTAAGGGTAAGAGAGATCTGTGGAAATAAAAAGAGCGTGGTTGAGAGAGCAGAAGAGGGTGTTTTGAAATGGTTTGGGCACATGGAGAGAATGAGTGAGGAAAGATTGACCAAGAGGATATATGTGTCGGAGGTGGAGGGAACGAGGAGAAGTGGGAGACCAAATTGGAGGTGGAAAGATGGAATGAAAAAGATTTTGAGTGATCGGGGCCTGAACATGCAGGAGGGTGAAAGGCAGGCAAGGAATAGAGTGAATTGGATCGATGTGGTATACCGGGGTTGACGTGCTGTCAGTGGATTGAATCAGGGCATGTGAAGCGTCTGGGATAAACCATGGAAAGTTGTGTGGGGCCTGGATGTGGAAAGGGAGCTGTGGTTTCGGGCATTATTGCATGACAGCTAGAGACTGAGTGTGAACGAATGAGGCCTTTGTTGTCTTTTCCTAGCGCTACCCTGCACACATGAGGGGGGAGGGGGATGGTATTCCATGTGTGGTGAGGTGGCGATGGGAATGAATAAAGGCAGACAGTGTGAATTGTGTGCATGGGTATATATGTATGTGTCTGTATGTGTATATATATGTGTACATTGTGATGTATAGGTATTTATATTTGCGTGTGTGGACGTGTGTGTATATACATGTGTATGGGGGTGGGTTGGGCCATTTCTTTCGTCTGTTTCCTTGCGCTACCTCGCAAACGCGGGAGACAGTGACAAAGCAAAAAAAATATAAAATATAAATAACTCCATTATATTTGGGAGAGATTGAATTAAAGAGTTAAAACGTTTCAAGCAATCCAGACTAACCGGGCCATATGGAAGGTGAGAATTTCACATCCCCTTGTAGCAACTTCCATCCTTGAAGCGGTCAGCTGATGCAAGACATGAGACTCTATCACTTGTCCAAATGCTGAACGGCGCTGACTATAGTCTCTGGCCAGCTGGATAATCCTAATGAGTTACTTTGTAGTTTAACAAAATGTAAGGGTATCAACAAATATATATGAAAAAGTGATTAAAGCACGACAGGAAAAGATAATATATGATGATCTTAATGAGTGGTCATGAACTGGCAATGTGGTGCTATTTAGTGTCTCTTTAAACCTAGCAATTTGATATTTTTTACAGCCTTTACAATCCACTCATCACTATGGTGTAAATCTGTCACACTCCAAGAAGTTTAAGCCATCCTACAGGCATCACTCACAATTACTATATTTTCATTATTCCTCATCCCCTTGCTATCAAATGCATCTAAGAAATTTCATTCCATACATGGAAACTCTACAGTTTTGCCCTGATAAAAGAGTAGTAAGAAGAGCCAACTATCAATTTTCATATGTTGCTAACCAGTTGACACTTTTCAGAAATGCAGTTAGAAATTCATTATGCAGTGAAATGGTTTAAGAGTACTAAAGAAGTAATGTTTGGAAAGTAGAGGAAAAGCATATCAATGCACTATACTCTGAGCACTAAAAAGAAGTGCCTTTGACCAGAGAAGCATGACTTAGATCATTATTTAACAATAACAGAGAAAACAGAGAGCAGAAAAATGGCAAGTCAAATTATGCACAACTAGGCAAAACACTTAATTTCATCTAAGGGTCAGATGTACTTAATCTTTAATGTTTGCATGCTGTCAGCAAACACACAATCTCTCCTCGTCATACATGACACTTGACAACACAAAATTCACACAGTTCATTCTCTGTAACTCGTAAATTTTCCTGCAGTGAGCATTATATGCAAGCCCTGTCTTTTGGCAAAATGGTACGAGCAATGGATAGAATCAGCAGGATGAAGCATTTAGGCAGGAGCAATCAGTAGAACAGTAAGAACATTAGGCAGGAGCATTAAATAGAAGTAGTCAGTAAGAGCATTAGGTAGGAGCCTCAGCAAACACTGCACTAGAGTTGCCCTCTTCCAGTGGCCTGTTAAGGGTGAGGCATAAAGGCTAGGAAGTGGCACTGGAGTTTCCTAGTTGTGGAGACTCTATTGCCATGGCCACCCCCTTAAGGGAGCTGCAGGTGGGAAAAGGCATCAGAGTTACACATAAATAGATAGATAGCTATAGGTAAAATACACCAATAACATTTTCTTTTTTCTCCTGCCACCTTGCGGCAGTGATCAGGTTAACCAAGAAGGGTTTGTGTGGAAGCTAGCAAATATATCAAAAAAAAAAATATGCTACTATTGAACTACTACAAGAAACTAGGTAAGGTTTTCATGTTTTGTTGATTTATACAAGTGTTTCACTTACTTTTTACAAGTATTTTCCATGACCTTCATAGACTTCCCCATTAACATTCATCTGTTATCATTGGATTATCAATATCACTATATCTCATCAATTTCTCTCTAAATCAATTCTACCGAGTGTTAAGAGTCAACTGACATGCCTTTCTATCAAATCCATAAAACAATTCTGTGACACCCTAAAACTATATACATATCAGTGCTCTTTACATTGGATAAGAAATAATGCTTAGCATCAATCAATAAGTATGGGAAAGCATTCTGGATATGCATTTTATCCATGCAAATAGAAAGGTGCTGTGAATGAACTACTTAGAAATACATTCTTGTAAATAGAGTTTTATCCTACACATTCAGCAGTATAACGAAATAGGAAAACCTCTCAAACACATATAAAAATACCATCTGACCTCCTCATAATAGCACAGGATGATACAGAATTGTGCATTCTGGTGATGGAGAGCATGCTGGCAATAAATGGAATACCACGGCCTTCTGGTGACACCTGATGGGCAACTGCACCATCAAGTAAAAGTTCTGCAGTTGGTAGCTGACGAGTACCTAAAAGAAGAGGGGAAATATACAAGAAAAACTAATTCATCTCTTTGTATTGCAATTAATACACCTCACCGGTGTACGATTTAATAAAGACAAAAGTGTCAATGTTGATATTCCATAACTAGATACTCTTGCCAAGAGATATATGACAGTAATTTTGTAAGATCATTCAAATGTTATCAAACACAAAAGATATTGTGCTGTATAAGTAATCCATATAACTGTTTGATTCTGTGAGGCTTCATCTATCTATTCACCTTTACGAGATAAGGTTCCTTGCTTTACAGCATATTAGTGTATGTAAAGTGTACTTAAAAGATATCACAAAATATCTCTTAATACTCCACATAAGCCACCTCCAAGGGTTTACTATATTTGGGAGCAGAATTAAACTAACCCAGTTTGTTTTTAAGCCTGGTAATTTCTATCCCATTCAGTCTGCCATCTTCTCTCCTTGTTTCCATATAAAACATTGTCAGTCCCCGAGGTTTCTGAAAATTAATGAAAAATGGTCATAACTCAAGAAATGTAAGTCAATTATTCTAAAAATCATATACCTTCAATGTGTCACTGTGAATATTTTGTGTGAACATAATGCAAATAGCATACACTTCATGTCAGCAAGTCATACAAATCGTACTGGTTCAGGCTGACTTTCAGAGATTATGTTTGCCAAGGTTAGAGTCATGTCAGAGTCTGTGGCTGAGCTGAACCACTTGTAACCAAACAACTGATGTGTGCCATCGGGTTGCTCCAGTGCTAAAGTTTCTGTTGATCCACTCACATCTGATCCACCTGTATGAAAATGTGAGCCATTAATCACTAAACACCATAATTTTTCATCAAAGCCATCATTGCCATAAAAAAGAAATCACACAGAACCTTCTTCAAAATAAATTGCATACAAATTGGAAAATCTATATTCAGAGGCTAAAACCTAAAAATCTTTCATTCTCATCATCCTAGTTTGATGATGTAACAATTAACCAATCTCAGACAATAGGAACTCTGTATGAAAAATACCTACTTAAAACAAGATATTCTGGGGGCCTTGAAGAATGTGTGGAAGTCGAGAACATTATCTCGGAAAGCAAAAATGGGTATGTTTGAAGGAATAGTGGTTCCAACAATGTTATATGGTTGCGAGGCGTGGGCTATGGATAGAGTTGTGCGCAGGAGGATGGATGTGCTGGAAATGAGATGTTTGAGGACAATGTGTGGTGTGAGGTGGTTTGATCGAGTGAGTAACGTAAGGGTAAGAGAGATGTGTGGAAATAAAAAGAGCGTGGTTGAGAGAGCAGAAGAGGGTGTTTTGAAGTGGTTTGGGCACATGGAGAGAATGAGTGAGGAAAGATTGACCAAGAGGATATATGTGTCGGAGGTGGAGGGAACGAGGAGAAGAGGGAGACCAAATTGGAGGTGGAAAGATGGAGTGAAAAAGATTTTGTGTGATCGGGGCCTGAACATGCAGGAGGGTGAAAGGAGGGCAAGGAATAGAGTGATTTGGAGCGATGTGGTATACCGGGGTTGACGTGCTGTCAGTGGATTGAATCAAGGCATGTGAAGCGTCTGGGGTAAACCATGGAAAGCTGTGTAGGTATGTATATTTGCGTGTGTGGACGTATGTATATACATGTGTATGGGGGGGTGGTTGGGCCATTTCTTTCGTCTGTTTCCTTGCGCTACCTCGCAAACGTGGGAGACAGCGACAAAGTATAATAAAAAAAAAAATAAAACAGATATTGAAGTTAACCAATCCCAGAAAATACTAATTCTTTGTGTGCAATGCATGAAAAATACTGAGTTGAAACAGCTACTGTAAAGTCAAACCTATGTTATGAGTATTTGTAGGTAACATTCTAACCAGTACAGCATACAGTTTTCAAAAGGAATCTGATTATATAGATATTGCGTTCTCTCATCCTCATTAGAGTTTACCACTAATCATTTATTTCATACATACTAGTGGTAAAATTCTAGTCATAATACTTGATACATCTCAAATTTGAATACCACTGATCATTTATTTCATACATCTTTCTTTCTTTCAAACTATTCGCCATTTCCCGCATTAGCGAGGTAGCGTTAAGAACAGAGGACTGGGCCTTTGAGGGAATACCCTCACCTAGCCCAATTCTTTGTTCCTTCTTTTGAAAAAAAAAAAAAACGAGACGGGAGGATTTCCAGCCCCCCGCTCCCTCCCCTTTTAGTCGCCTTCTACGACACGCAGGGAATACGTGGGAAGTATTCTAGTCATAATACTTGATACATCTCAAATTTGGTACAAGTTCACTCAGTACACAGAAATCCAAAACATCTGCATCTCTCAAGTTTAAGAAAACAAGCATTTGCACAAATAAAGAGGGATTGTTGATGTAGAAATTATTAATCTGCCTTTTAATACTGACAGCATTTTTTTATACTCAGCAAATTCTCATCAATATAAAACATCAAAATCTAGAAAAGAGATAAAAACTTTGTACATATCTTTCCTAGAGCTCAAGCACAACTAATTTAGAGATAGTCACATCTAAGAAAACACAAGCATAAGTGAACATATCATGGCTATTCAAAAATCACAGTGTGTGCAGTCTGTTTGAGAGGGCAGACCATGGTGCACTGAAATGGTTCAGATTATGGAAGGCATAAACGAAGACTGACTGATTAAGAGAACTTACATGCCAGAAGTGAAGAGAGCACGAAGGGGGAGAAAATTTAAAAAGAAATAAAAGGAAGGTTAGAAGAAGAGAATCTCTATGGTTTCAAGGCCTGAATATTCAAGAGGGCACAAAGTATGCATGAGACAGAAGGAATTCGATTGGTATGGTATACAGGAGGTGATGTGCTGTCAATGGGCTGGACCAGGGCATAAGAAAAAGTCAAGGTCAAGAGTCATGAATTAATCTGTGGAACTTGGCTGTAGATACTAAAGAGTGGTTCCATAACACTATACACATCAACTGGAGCATTGTTATATGCAAATAAGGCCATCAATCATTTGTTTCTAACTACCACACTAGGCAAGAGAGGAAATTAGATAATAAAAAATAAAAAATCATTTTCATTAGCAAATAAAGAACATAATCACAAAGCAAAAAGTATATTTACTTAAAAGATAGTAGTTAAATATTGCTTGTCAGTTGATTACCACCATAAAATGTCAAATAAAAACAGAAGTGATTACTTCACAGCCTTTTCACTAGGAATGGCTACTTACCTATGGATGTGAATGAATAAAAAAGGTATACATATTACAAACATACCCCGTTTCTCAGTCATCCACTGTCCTGATGTCCAAAACTGCTGTGGATCACGTGATGTAAGGTGCTTATAAGCTTTCTGCAAGTGAGGTGTTTTCAATATCTGTGAAATGGGAAGATAAAAAATTTTGTTATGCTATTTCCATCCTAAAATCTTTATGATATACAATGCAATATTCCTTCCAACTGCAATAAGGAGAAAATAATTGAACAAATAATCAAAAGGACAACAGAGGATCGTGAAAAGGGCAATGTTTAAAGGAAATGGCCTATATTTCCATAGCATGAAGTGTGCTTCTTAGGAATAAAGGATGTTTAAAATTCTTCAGCTCCCAAAGGAAAGAAACCCAAAAAGGCATTCATCAAACTGAAAAATGAATACTACATTACTAACAATATCAAGAGACTAAATATTGATCTGCAATCAATAAACAGATTCATTTAGGTGAAAACATTAAACCTTTTAACCTTCCTTTACCCTTGCACATACAGTCACTACCCAGGGCTAGCTATGATCTAAAAACTAAACATAGAATTTCCTAAAAATATGTATGGTAATTACTGTATACAAACATTTCAAAAAATATTGCAAATTATGCTAATGTATCATTTTTCGGAAACAATTACATCATCAAACCAATGAATTAAAGATAAACATTAAAGATAAACAATGATTTAGCACAACATCACTGAATATGTTACAAAATAACTATCAATCCTCATTCTAAATGCTTAATTGGAGCTACATTCCCCACCTGATGAATCCACACGAGATTATCCATAATATTTTTTCCATTACAATATGTTGTAATCTGAGTTACCTACTTCTTGACCTGAGTCAAGACAAATGTAAAGAGATGGGAAGAAGGATTTCTGGAATAATCTAAGACAGGTGAAATTCTTCCAAAGCACTTACCTTCCACACCTATAATTAGTGTCTAAGGAACAAGAACAGTGATATGATCAATTCATCTTAAGATGTTATAATGGAAATATATAAAACTTTAACCTAGTATACTGCAATCTAAAGGTCCTGAAACTTGCCCTTGCGGTTTTAGCAGCACCATCTGTCATTGCCAGGGGACAGGAATAGAGGCCTGACACAGGTGAAAAGACAAACAGCTTGATCATCTGGTAAAGACGATCAAACTCTCCATATTTTTCTTCATAGGCTGTGGCAATCAAACCCTCTTCTGCAGACACTTTTTTAAGGTCCTTCCAAGCTTGACAAGTAACTGTAAAAAATAATGTCTTAACATGGAATCAAAATAAAACACCATTAACTCAAATTTTACAATAATTTTTAAACCAAGTGCTTGGGTCTTCTTTAATCTTACACACTATGCAAAAGAAAAGCATGAGAAAAAGATAATGTCTAATGCCAGAGCAATAATGAAATAAAAATAAGAAATAGATATTAAAGGAAGGTATAATACCAGTACTACCCACCTGGGTATCAGGAGGGTTAGTGACATTTGCTTAGTATGCCAGCACTTTAGTGGTTGTCAAGTTGCACTCCTCTGACCCAAGTAGCAGTCTTTTGTTTCTGCCTCACTAACATGTGGACACAAACATACAATTGCCACTTGTCACATGTAACACTAGACACCACTTAACTCACAGTGCTCATTCTTTGTAACTCTAGATTTTCATGTGATGCGCACTATGCACAAGCCCTGCCTTTTGGCAAAATGGTAGGAGCAGTAGATAGAAGTAGTTTATAGGAACATTTAGGCAGGAGCATTAGGTAGAAACATTAAGTAGAAGTAATAGGTAGGAACATTAGGTAGAAGTAGTCATTAGGAACAGTAGGTAGGAGCCTCTGCAAACACTGCACTAGACCTGACCTTTGCCAGCAACCTGTTAAGGGTGAGGCACTAAAGGCCACAAAGCATTAGAGTTCTTTAGTTATGGAGACTGTTGATATGGCTACCCCTTTAAGGGAGCTCTAACTGGAAAAGGCATCAGACATACAGATAAATAGATAGAGGAAGTCTATTCTCTTTTCATTTCACAGTAAACATAATAAAATCAACCATTTTCCAAGGTTGAAGTAAATTATCAATGCTTCATTGTATTTTTCACATTCTAAAATCCAAAATACTTATGTAAAACTATCATTTGAGAAAAACAAAGCTGCTTAAAATGTTCCTGTACAAGGTATATTTTTCTGTTTCAGGCCAAAACAACTAACATTGTCTAATCAGTTTCAATCAAATATTGTACAATGAATCCATAAAATAGTATAACAATACACATCTATATACCACACAATTTCTAGTGCAATGTGAATGCTCTGGAGAAGGAGATTGAAAACACTGTTCCAGAATTTTGAGGTACTTAAATAAAAGTCAAAAAGTTTTTATGCTAAAAGCATTAAACTACACAAACAATTGCTTGAACTTTAAAAATCAAATAATATCTTTGGAAACAAAGGTCAGAAGTTTAACCATCCTAGGCCTGTTCAAAACTTCAACCAATCCTCTAACCATTTCTTCACTTCAAAGGAACACAACTGATATTTGTAAACTGTACCTATCAAGTATTTCATCATAAAGCACAAGTAACATTCAACAGTGTTACAAGGTTCAGCCTGCACATGAAAAATCACCTATGACAGGGCTGCATCATTAGGAGTACAGTCTCATCAAAGAACTTCTCACTCCAAAGGGGTCCACAGTTCCCTGATCCTAGAAGTACAGCCTTGGGCAGCAAGCAGCCTTTAGAAAGAGGTCCAGGTATCACCAGGATTCTTGCCTACAAATTAGTCCCAAGGCAATTACAAATAAAAAAGTATTATTCGAAGAAATGTCCAATTTCATCTGTTTTACTATACTAAACAAAATCTATAGCAACAGCACAATCTAAACTTACTAGAAAGGTTGTATCCCTTATAATCCATACACCTGGGGTTTACAATAACACATTTTATCTAGAGCAGTTATACCAATTCTATCTTGCCACACGATATCTAAATACAATGCATGCTCCTAAAGTAAAACACAATGACCCTCTACACCCCTAAACATTTTGAAAACCTTCCCGTGTTTGGGTTCTATTCTGTCTAAGTGGGGAAATTTTTCCCTAAAAACCCAGAATACATTTCAAATCTGGACAAGATAGTCCAGTATTGGGTAGATATTCTCTGAGTTTGTGAAGATATACTCTTTTTTTCTCCAAAAACCCAGAATACCACACTGTCCCAACACTGTAATATACCAAATTTGTCTGTCTAGGACCACACACTATGTGCCAATTCTTCACGGTTATGTGAGATTGCATGGGTCCTATACCAGTGCAAATCTGCTTAACTTAAAATCTTGATGTGTAACTATTTTCTCTCATCCAGTCCCAATCTAGTGAGATGGAAAAGGTTAACAGAGCCTCTGCAACATCACTCACACATATCCACAATCTATGCTTTAGTGTGTTAAAGTAAAACATGGGCATATACATTTCTGAAGTGCTTCTTACTTTTTCACTTTACATGCTAACTTATTCATTAAGAGACCAATTTCTCCATTTATACTATCTCCAAACACAAAATGCTTCAGTTGCTTCAACTGAAACAGCAAACTATATCCCCTTTAGGGACATTAGTTATTTCAGATTTCAACTTTATAAATGAGAGTATTCCATGGTAACTGCACTCCTTGAGCTAAATGTTAAGGTGTATGTTTGCCTTCAAATGTTTTTTTCATACAGAGTTAAAATCCAAAATAAATAGTATCTCTCAAGGGAACACAGTTCATTGAATTAAACAGTATACCATTAGTTTTCTGTAACGTTTTCATTACATAACATATTTCTCAAAAGAACCTTAAGTACTTTAACCCTAATTTGCTAAGATCTTTCAAATGCACATCATAATTTTATCAAAATAAATATACCAGTCCTACCAATTACCAGAGAAAGTGTCTGCATATAATGAATTGGGTTTCTATACCATTACTCCATAATCAAGAAATACAACTCCAATTATTACTATGTTACTATCTTACCTTGATCCTTATAAATTCTGTATCAATGTATTATGAAAATATCCATACCTAGCTCATCTGTTCTGTTACCCCAAGCATCAAATGTTCGAACATATGGCTGGTTGAGTTCACATTCTCTTCCTAAGGTATATATATCTGTAACTGCCCTTTGACCAAAGCGACATAAGTCACTCCAGATTTCAGCACAAACCTTGAGAAAGAAACAAAATTCTGTATTATGTGTCAATGCTTTGTGAATGCAATAAAAAATGAACCTCATACACTAACCTTATTCATGTAACATAAACTTCTTGATGAAAGTACCATACAAAATCTTCAAAAATACAATATTCTTAAACCCTTCATAACTACAGCATCTGCTATACATGTATGAATCTCTGTACATAACCAATCTATCTTCCTACAGGTATTTACACCAACCAACTTTTCTCTCAAATGGATGACAAGGAACAGGTGGACAAAGCTCCATGCAAAACAGCAAAAACCCTAAACAGTGAAAATGAAACATGCAAATTTTTTTTTTTTTTTTTTTTTTTTTATACTTTGTCGCTGTCTCCCGCGTTTGCGAGGTAGCGCAAGGAAACAGACGAAAGAAATGGCCCAACCCCCCCCATACACATGTACATACATACGTCCACACACGCAATATACATACCTACACAGCTTTCCATGGTTTACCCCAGACGCTTCACATGCCTTGATTCAATCCACTGACAGCACGTCAACCCCTGTATACCACATCGCTCCAATTCACTCTATTCCTTGCCCTCCTTTCACCCTCCTGCATGTTCAGGCCCCGATCACACAAAATCCTTTTCACTCCATCTTTCCACCTCCAATTTGGTCTCCCTCTTCTCCTCGTTCCCTCCACCTCCGACACATATATCCTCTTGGTCAATCTTTCCTCACTCATTCTCTCCATGTGCCCAAACCACTTCAAAACACCCTCTTCTGCTCTCTCAACCACGCTCTTTTTATTTCCACACATCCCTCTTACCCTTACGTTACTTACTCGATCAAACCACCTCACACCACACATTGTCCTCAAACATCTCATTTCCAGCACATCCATCCTCCTGCGCACAACTCTATCCATAGCCCACGCCTCGCAACCATACAACATTGTTGGAACCACTATTCCTTCAAACATACCCATTTTTGCTTTCCGGGATAATGTTCTCGACTTCCACACATTTTTCAAGGCTCCCAAAATTTTCGCCCCCTCCCCCACCCTATGATCCACTTCCGCTTCCATGGTTCCATCCGCTGACAGATCCACTCCCAGATATCTAAAACACTTCACTTCCTCCAGCCTCTCACCATTCAAACTCACCTCCCAATTGACTTGACCCTCAACCCTACTGTACCTAATAACCTTGCTCTTATTGACATTTACTCTTAACTTTCTTCTTCCACACACTTTACCAAACTCCGTCACCAGCTTCTGCAGAAACATGCAAATATAATATGAATTAACCTGCAATGAAAACTAAAATTCAGCATGTCTCGAATACATGGTACATAAAACATAGGAATCATGGTTTCTGTATGCTGAAAATCACTGTATCTATAGAGTGTGTCTTTTCTTTCTGATGATAAGTTTTGTAAAGTATGAAGTATAGCCAAAGAGAAAATTATATACTTGAAAGGCTTTGTTCCCTAATATTTTACCAAAGCTGCTGCAACTGATCTTCAATATAACTCAGTTTCTGGATTTCATAACTCTAGAGATGTCTCCCACATGTTCAATATGCATCTACAAATGCATGCTTGTTTCATACTTTATGATTCATTGCTTAGCCACCAGGTGAAATCATCACATTGTAATGATATGTCACAGTGCTTGCCATATTACAAGATATAGCTCATCTCAGAAATATATGAAAAGACAGCTCTTACAAGAAATTTGAATAATACCAAATAATCCATAGTAATATCTCCAGAAAACCACTACTCAAGATCAACAAGTTGCAATTAAACAAAATACTAGCTGACATTTTCCTAATAGTCATAGTAACCCTATACACAGCATGATTAGTTATCTGTAGTATTACTTTTATGCCTATGACCCCTACTATGCATGTTAAAAGAGAAACTATGTAGATATTTTGAAAGAAATTTCAATCTACTAGAAAAAGAAGGTCAAAATACAAGATATATAGTTCAAAATTGTTCAAGACCATATACTTCCTTTTCAGGTTTGGAAGTAACATGATCGAGAGGTTTCTTCACTATACTTTTAACCCTACAACTTCAAGAATGGTCCCAAGATCAAGAGATCACAACTAATTAAGAAATCAATCAACACACTTAGGAACATGAGGGGGGAGGGGGATGTTATTCCATGTGTGGCGAGGTGGCGATGGGAATAAATAAAGGCAGACAGTATGAATTTTGTAAATGTGTATATATGTATATGTCTGGGTGTGTATATATATGTGTACATTGAGATGTATAAGTATGTATATTTGCATGTGTGGACGTGTATGTATATACATGTGTATGGGGGTGGGTTGGGCCATTTCTTTCGTCTGTTTCCTTGCGCTACCTCGCAAACGCGGGAGACAGCAAAATATATAATACAAAAAAAATGGCCTATGAATTTTAGGTAGTCAAATTTTTTAGGGGCAATTTTCTCTTAACTCTAGAGAATAGAGTATTTATCTAACACTTAGTATGCTAAATTTTCAATCTATTATCTTAAATACAATACTAAGGATCAGCAGGTAGCATTTCACTAAAAACTGACATACACATACCTCTCCTGAGTGCTCCATGGGTCAATGGCATAACTATCTATCTATCTACATCCATGATCCCATTCTCTCCTTGGGATCCCATCAAGGCAGTACCCACAGCAAATGAGTCTCCCCATTTCTTGCATTCTTGCCCCCATTACTCTCCCTTCAGTACTCTTACACTCAATTTCCAAATGTCACAAGTGGTCTTCCTTTCACAACAATCCCTTTAATCCTATTATCATATATTCCACTTGTACATTCTCCATCTTACATTCTTTCTACATGCCCAAACCACCTCGGAAATTACATTTTGTCCAATCTACCACCCCACAATTTATTCCATTTTCTTTCCTTGCCATGCCAAATCTTTCATTCACCCCCTCATTATTTTCTTCATTCCACCAGCTCATAGCACATCTATCTATATATCCAGCCATCTATATCTTTTATATCCATTCCCTCTGGAAACTCCCATCAAATAACTCATTTCCACAACCTGGATTCCTGTCCTCTGTGACTCTTCCCATGTCCATGTTTTGGCTGCATAGGTAAGGGTCAAGAGGACTATGCTGTCCCTAAATCCTTTCTTCACTTCCATACTTACACTTCTACCCTTCATTATTCTATTAAGGGACCCAATAACTCCTCCCCTGTTCTGCTCTCTTCCTTATTTCTCCTTCCATATCACCAAACTTACCCAAGATAGATCCCCAATACTTAAATTCTGTCACCTCTTCCAGTCTTCTTCCCCCATATCTATAACACAGTTTAACTCACTTTCTTCTCTCACTCTACAGGGCTTTGTAAAATCCATACTTTCATTCTGTCTCCTTTCAAACACTAATACTTTACTTTTATTTGCATTTACCTTACAATGCCTAAACTTACACACAAGATAAACTTACAACCTTCTGTAACTAATCTTTAATCTCAGGAAACAACACAGTATCATCCGCAAAAAGGCTTGTCACTAGCCATTATAACTCACCACTGCACTCCATCTCTAACCCCTTTTCTCTATTTTTGCTTTTCTCTCTCTTTTCACTTCAACCACATGTATCTTAGAAAGCCATGATGACATCACACAATTGTCTCACACCCACATGTATACCAAAAATTTTGCTAACTTTCCATTCACTCTTACACATGCTGGCTGGATATGCCTTCTTGGCATTGCTTAAAAAAATCAATAAGATTACCTCATATTATTCACAGAAATTAACCAAATGGTTGTAACTCACTTCTTGAGGCAAAACACGTTTAAGATAAGATGTGAGGAATGCATTGTTGGTAAAGAGGTTGTCCTGATGTGGTGGCGTCTGTGTGAAAAGTCCAAGCTTTGCTTTGGAAAACTGAATCCTTAATTTCTGCTTAAGATTCTCTGAAGTTACTTGAGCTGTCTTCTTGACATCACCTAAAAACAAATATGATCACTTTCAGGAAAAGAAAGAAATTTACCAGAATGGCTGAATACATGATTAACATTCTTAAATCTAAGAAGAGACAAAATGATAATGTTGGTCTTTTTTCAACCACAATTAAACAAAAATATAATCTGCCTACCAAAAAAGCATTAATTCATTGGTTAAAAAGAGAAAATTTATCTAAACCATTTTCATAAACTGTGTAGTATTGGTACTTTGATTCTTAATAACTCCTGTAATGTACTCACTCATCGATAAATTAGCTAACAAATATGAAAAAAATATATTTCCCATATTATCCTTCAAATATCTCAATTTGTCAACTATCAAACTTTCTTCCTTTTTCTTTGCTTCTGCTTCTACAATTTTCCTTCTTCCATTCTTAATTCTATCACCCTTTTGTAAAACTGATGACAAAAGCATCCTCCATGGTAACCAATTCATTCATGACCTAACCATCATACACATGGCTGAAGCATTGCTGCTGGGTCTCTTAAACTTTAGTTTTTGTAAATGGTTGTGTCAAAAAAATCTGTAATCAACTAAGCATAAACCATTTTGCTGTAAATGAGTAAAAAATGGAAAAGGCAGCATGATGGAAATAGAGAAACAGAAAAAAAATATATATATATTATATATCATTTATCTATTTAGTTTACATCATCACTGCCTCCCATGTCAGTGAGGTTGAGCCAGAAACAGATGAAGAATGGCCCATCCACTCGTATACACATGTATGTATATATTTTTTTTTTTTCGCTGTCTCCCGTGTTTGCGAGGTAGCGCAAGGAAACAGACGAAAGAAATGGCCCAACCCACCCCCATACACATGTATATACATACGTCCACACACGCAAATATACATACCTACACAGCTTTCCATGGTTTACCCCAGACGCTTCACATGCCCTGATTCAATCCACTGATAGCACGTCAACCCCGGTATACCACATCGATCCAATTCACTCTATTCCTTGCCCTCCCCTCACCCTCCTGCATGTTCATACATATTCACCATTTCCTGCATTAGCAAGGTAGCATTAAGAACAGAGGACTGAGCATTGGAGAGAATATTCTCACTTAGCCTCCTTCTCTGTTCCTTCTTTTGGAAAATTAAAAACAGGAGGGGAGGATTTCCACCACCCCACTCCCTTCCCTTTTAGTCACCTTCTACGATACGCAGGGAATATGTGGGAAGTATTCTTTTACCCCTATCCCCTGGATGAAGTAAAGTGTTTTAGATATCTGGGAGTGCATTTGGCAGCAGATGGAACCATAGAAACGGAAGCGAGTCACAGGGTGGAGGAGGGGGCAAAAGTTCTGGGAGCGTTGAAAAATGTGTGGAGGGCGAGAACATTATCTCAGAAAGCAAAAGTGGGTATGTTTGAAGGAATAGTGGTTCCAAAAATGTTATAAGGTTGCGAGGCATGGGATGTAGATAGGGTTGTGTGGAGGAAGGTGGATGTGTTGGAAATGAGATGTTTGAGGACAATATATGGTGTGAGGTGGTTTGATTAAGTAATAAAAGGGTAAGAGGGATGTGTGGTGATAAAAAGAGTGCGTTGAGAGAGCAGAAGAGGATGTTTTGAAATGGTTTGGTCACATGGACAGAATGACTGAAGAAAGAGTGACAAAGAGGATATATGTGTCAGAGGTGGAGGGAACGAGGAGAAGTGGGAGACCAAATTGGAGGTGGAAAGATGGAGCGAAAAAGATTTTGAGCAATTGGGGCCCGAACATGCAGGAGGGTGAAAGGCAGGCAAGGAATAGAGTGAATTGGAACAATGTGGTATATCGGGGTCGACGTGTTGTCAATGGATTGAACCAGGGCATGTGAAGCATCTGGGGTAAACCATGGAAAGTTTTGTGGGGCCTGGATGTGGAAAGGGAGCTGTGGTTTCGGGCATTATTGCATGACAGCTAGAGACTGAGTGTGAACGAATGGGGCCTTTGTTGTCTTTCCTAGCGCTATCTCGCACACATGAGGGGGGAGGGGGATGGTATTCCATGTGTGGCGAGGTGGCGATGGGAATGAATAAAGGCAGACAGTGCGAATTGTGTGCATGGGTATATATGTATGTGTCTGTGTGTGTATATATATGTGTACATTGAGATGTATAGGTATGCATATTTGCGTGTGTGGACGTGTATGTATATACATGTGTATGTGGGTGGGTTGGGCCATTTTCTTTCGTCTGTTTCCTTGCGCTACCTCGCAAACGTGGGAGACAGCGACAAAGCAAAATAAATAAATGAATAAATAAATAAATATATATATATATATATATATATATATATATATATATATATATATATATATATATATATATATATATATAAAAATCTATAAGTTTTCTGTAACCAAAGATATACTAGTAAAAGAAAACATCAATAAAAAAAATATCATTCATGAAGACTAGGGAAAGGGCTGAATGAAATTCAAAATCACAGAACAGTTTTAGAGTGTAAATCTGAAGACCTTTCAATATCCTACCTTTATCTGGCTGGGATGCTAAAAGCTGCGAACTTCTTGATGTGGTAGTCACCCATCGTATTCCACTTCTTGAGAGAAATCTAAGAACAGCATTTGCTTGAGTCTGATGCACAAGAAACATCATCCACTAATTCTTCTAATGCCTAAGAGAAGATAAATCTAGTGTAATAAAATTGCCATTATTAAGAATTATGACCACAAACTACTTAAAAAAATCTTACATTTAAGTTACTTAACTCATCTGATTTAGTTTATTATCAACACGAAAACCCTAAAGCTGTTCATAAGACAATTAAGAATATACCTTTGTCCTGTGGACTGTCACACCTCATGTTCCACAAACTATTATTATCATTATCATTTATCTATTTATTTATAATACTTTGTCGCTGTCTCCCGCGTTAGAGAGGTAGCGCAAGGAAACAGACGAAATGGGCCAACCCATCCACATACACATGTATATACATACACGTCCACACACGGACATTTACATACCTATACATCTCTACGTATACATATACATACACACACAGACATATACATATATACACATGTACATAATTCATACTGTCTGCCCTTATTCATTCCCGTCACCACCCTGCCACATATGAAATAACAACCCCCTCCCCCCGCATGTGTGCGAGGTAGCACTAGGAAAACACAACAAAGGCCACATTCGTTCACATTCAGGCTCTAGCTATCATGTGTCATGTGTAATGCACCGAAACCACAGCTTCCTATCCACATCCAGGCCCCACAGACCTTTCCATGGTTTACCCCAGACGTTTCACATGCCCTGGTTCGATCCACTGACAGCACATTGACCACGGTATACCACATCATTCAAATTCACTCTATTCCTTTCAAACCTCTCACCCTCCTGCATGTTCAGGCCCCAATTGCTCAAAATCTTTTTCACTCCATCTTTCCACTTCCTAAAATTAAGAAAGTATGTAATGGAAGCTACAAAATTTTTAAAAGGTGTAGTATCATATGTGTAGATATATACCCTATTCATCCAGAACTGAATTTTTCATGAGCTCTCAACAGAAACACTATGAAATAGTTTTTACGAAATGTTTTTGAATGACATTTCTTAGAATAAAAAGAAATAATTCAAGAAAAACATTCATAAATTATCCAATGAGGATATTTTGAATAGCCTTCCTTCAAACACAAAAAGCAAAATGCAAATCACCATAACAATAGAACATCATATATATAACTTAGAAAACAGGTAAATGTCAGCTGCTAAGGGAATTAGGTGACGTTCATAAGTTCTCTTGATTTCTTAAAACACTACATCTAGTTTTACACTGATTAACAATGTATTTTCTCTGATCTTCATAGACCTCCCTATTATCATCTCATGTTGAACAATGAAATAAAAAATCATCTTGGTTACACTCCAACAGTAATCTGCATACAGTACATCTATAAGGAAAATATATCAAATGATATTTCTAATTCAGATTACTGGCACTGCTAGACTACAAACTTACTGATTCATACTTCATAAAAATAATCTTAAATACTGATAAAATAGAGAAAGTGTTCTCTCTCTTGTTAACCAAAGAATGATTCTCACTGACATTTTAAGTATCTTATATCATGGTTTAGGAAAGCTCCTTAGCATACATACTGCACGCAGCTTAACGACTGATATATTCTTGTTAGAATCTGACAAGTATAAGTGAAGCCAAGCCTTATAAATATGTGGGCAAAATTCCTCAACAGGACCAATGATTACTATACCCACACATACCATCAATCTCGTCACTTTTAATAATAGACTACCTGCTATGATACAGCGTTTTCATCTAAAGACAAAATGATGAAATTCTATATCAATTTCATATCTTATTTAAGTATTTCGTCATATACGCACTTATATCTACCTTATCTGTCTGTGAGGGTTAAGCAGCCAATACCCAAGCACGTCCAAGGTCCAGTTAGACCGTGCAATAATAAAAGAAAAAAAAAAGTTTTTCTCAAACTCTACTTAGAAATTAGATTCCATAAAAAAATGATTTAAAATTTTGGTAAATAGTTAAAGAGTTTAGTAAAATGTTTATTACATAGATCTTCTATGTAACTTGATATTAACGACCTTCAAATGTATGATCCATCTTACATTGTGCTCCTTTTATTTCTCGTACATTTACAATTTGGATATATATATATATATATATATATATATATATATATATATATATATATATATATATATATATATATATATATATATATTTGAGAATCTATTTTGTAAATCGTATCATGGTTGCTATCAATCAAACCCAATAAAGGTATTAGATATCAGATTTGTCTTTTGGTTGAACAGTTTCATTAATGACATGAAATCATTAGTCCAGATCCATTGTACAGTACATTGAAAGAGTTTTGTGAATAAAGTTGGTGTGCATGGGAATGTTGCTCACAAGGAATCACCCTCGCGTGAAAGTAAAAAGGCAATGAGCACTAACGTAAGCATAGGAACTCATGTTTTATGGTTTTTAGGATAATGAAAAGTGAATGAATTGGGAATAACCATAACTGAAGTGGGCAGAATGAGAGGAGAATGAATGTTTTTCTCTGGAAATTAAATCCAAACACAAGTCTTCAGTTCAAAACCTTGTAAATGATAGTGATAGAATGAAAATATTTTTGATAATAGATATCAAAATTCATATTCACACAGCGATTATAGAAATTCTTAGCTAAATATCCTTTTATTATGGCAAGTAAAATCCTTGTGCCTGCCACGTCCGAGAGCATACGTTTTCTAAAAGTATTGTAATAATCGATAGAATAAATCAGTCCATTTTCTTATGTTATTGTTGTTAAAATAATCTAGTACTAAATTATCAAAATCAAAGTAATAATCTTATTGTCTCTAGTGAATATATATAAACTAAATATTATGCCCAGAACTTCAACAACTACGCATATGTTGTTGACGTTTGATGGTGTCCGGAGCTTGAGACCTGAAATATCTGTCAATCGCAAGAACAGCTGTGTTAGATAAGGTATGTCGCATTAGTAATCAGTTTTAGAAAGCAGGTAGAGTAGTCGTTTTGCCATGATATGTTAAATAGGACATAAGGAAGCAATAGTACTTAGTTTTATATTGTTTGTATTGGGTTCATCTGGTGTTGCTGATGAGTTGGCCGGGTGAGTGTGGCACGGGTGGATGAGATAGATTCACTGATTTCTAAGTGTGAGGCCAAGAGATATTATTATGTGTTATATGTACCCTCCATACTTTGTGACTCTCTTTGACATTTACGAAAGCATTTTCCTTTACATTTTCGAAGCCATCTTCAGGAGGGTTTTATGGAGAACATTTCGATATTTGAATGCACCCAAGTCCGCTTATTGCTTCTTATCTTTAATCCCTTCGTTTAAGCATGTTTTAATCGATGGAAGTGTAATCTAGGTCCTTGGTCGTGTTGATATATGTGTGTGCACGTTTTGAATTGCTTATTTACAGTTGATGATACATAAACCATAACGTAACTTGTATTTTGATTATTACTATAACAGTTTAGATGTGCATGAAAACTACTTCTGGATAATGAGTAATTTTGTTTTGCAATTGTAATACTGAAATATTATCAAGGGAATAGAAGTTGCAGAGCAGGATTCAGAGCATTATACTTCTTTCTACCATATTGATTATGGTGATAGTTTTGAACATCAGGAAAATGTGTTGTTAAGATAGAATTAGTTAAAGTACTTATGAAGAAATCAGCAGGACTCAAAAAACATGCCTAACTTCTCTCCAGCCTAGATTTATATGACTGTAATGCCAGTCAAAATATGCTAGACACATCCATAATTGAGCATCACTCCAGCTCCTCACACATTGCAACAAAATTGATATACTGAGTGGCTATTTTTGCCGTCATGTGATATCCTCACAGCTAGCCACATTCACTCACGCCCTATCTTTAGTTGTCATGTGCAATTCAATGATAACACAGATAAGAAGATAGAATTGTAATTACTCCCAAATAAGACTATACAACAACCCTTTAATGTTCAATAAGACTATACTACTTTATCCTAGCTGCTGATAGAAAGAAAAATGAGAGAGCAGGATATCAAGTATATTTGTTACATTTACAGGTGTATGTGCGAAAGATAAGTCTATATTTCCTATTTCAGCTGTGATTTTAGCAGCTAGGTGAGGTTAGGTGAAATTTGTAAAGGTTTTATTGATATTCTATTGGTACTTTTCCTACTTTGATATTAATTAACTTCATATTTGCCCTGATTTTTGTATCCCAGTGATATGTTATTTTGAAGTGTTTGGTTGATGATAAGCTTTGTTTTCAGGCTCCATACTTATAACTCGGTTTGGTAGCCATGCATTCACAATACCCATGTTTTACAGGTGGGAGTTTAGTAACCCCAGACATCAATCATGGGGAGTCAGGAGCAGCCATGTTATACCCTAATACAAGGGCCAACTGACACAGAGCAGCCCTCAGAAATGCAGCTCAAACAGGACTTGGGTAAGATTTTTTTCTGTGTTTACAAGTATGATAGAGCCTCAGGGAAGGAATAGTTAAGCTTACTTAAATGTAAATGAGTGAATGCAATAACACTGGATGGGAGAGCACAGGTTTTATATTGATTATTTTCCTCTTCCCACAACCATTTTACCTTGAAAAGTCTGGTCTACATGCTGATTAGGAGTTCTAATTAATGTATTATTTTTCTTGTTTTGTTTTCCCTTCACTTGAAATGGCCATGGTTGGGACATGTTTTGCCAGTGCCATGTCAGTCACTATGAAATACAATATTTATAAGAGTTGAGATGGTAGAGTGACATTTGAAGTTGTAGAAGAGATGTAAAAGCAGTGGAAAGGTTGATTAAGAGCCTTTTCTTCTTTTCCAGAAAATGGTGATATCACTGTCAAGACCGCAGCCCTCAAAAAAGTTATTCAGCTAATTCTGAATGGGGAACGTCTTCCTGGGATCTTGATGACAGTAATCCGTTTTGTGATGCCTCTTGAAGATCACACAATAAAGAAGCTCTTGTTGGTTTTCTGGGAGATCGTGCCGAAGACAACAACTGATGGCAAATTATTGCAGGAGATGATTCTCGTGTGTGATGCATATAGGAAGGTGTGCTACTTACATAACAAGATTTGTCATTGCTTTTATTTTTAAGGTTGGATAGAATTTATACAGCATACTATTCAGAATATACAGTGATGTCAGTATCTAAATCTTCATTTTCAGTGTTTATGTTAGTGGAGTTGGAAAGGATGTATGCTTTTACATAGACAATAGGTAATGGGTATAGAATTAAGAGCTAAAAGGAAGTGCTAGTAAACCATTTTACATATGAGCAGTAGAAATATCATAGAAAGATTAAGAAGGGTTTTGTAGTGATGGTGAAGGAATTAAGAAAGATATTTCGATTAAGGTTAGAAATTTTATGTTAGTAACAAAAGAACTCTGCAGATGCACCATTGAGCTACATTATGTGGACGGAATGAAAAGAAATTGAGATGTATGGTCATGATATTGATAGTAATTATGATGATAGGGATAATGCCTACTTCAGTGGCCACCCAGATTTTATTTACAAAATAAGACAGGCTTTTGATTCTGTGGACTTGTGAAATTCTGCATGCTTTGATTAACTAAGGTATTCAGCATGAATTACAGTTGTATGTGTAGATTGGGTGTTACATCAACGTAGCAGTCATATAAACAATTAGAATGTCCTGAAAACTAGGTTACAAATAGTTGATCAAGGTACTCCTGAATTACCAAAGTTTTATGAACATTTACGTGTAGTGCAGGCATTTCTTAGAATTTTCATCTCCTTGAAGAGTTTTTCTGAATCATAAAGTTTTCATTTTTATTTTGCAGTATGATTTGGAGTTTGTTGCTGAGAAAAATGAATATTTCTAACAAAACAGATTTTCATGAAGGATGAGTCTTGTGAAAGATGTAGACTTCATACTTTATTGTGACAACATATCTAATTGTATGTTCTTTAGGTTACCATGATTCCTTGCTACATTTTGTAGAATAGAGGCTTCACAGAATTATTGATACATTTATGTATATGCACATATGTTTTGCAGTATATTTCATGCTTTTGAATATACAGCTCATGGACAGTGACTTAATGGAGTACATGTCATGTCAAGAATTTTTGAAATGGTATTTTGAAAACACCTTTATTTATGCTATGGGCATAGATCTTTTGTGTTATAAGTGGTGGTTGTGCTTAGTTGCACATGCTTTTTGGGTGAAACGGGCTTTTTTCACCTTGAAATGTATATCTGAGTCATGTTTGATTTAGCTTTGGAGGAAGTTGTTCATTTGGGTAATGATTTAAATCTCTTCAGGATCTGTCTCACCCAAATGAATTTATCAGAGGATCAACTTTAAGATTCCTGTGCAAGTTGAAAGAGCCAGAGCTTCTGGAACCTCTAATGCCAACGATCCGTACATGTCTTGAACACAGACACTCATATGTTCGGAGGAATGCTGTCCTTGCAATTTTTACAATTTACAAGTAAGTTTTGTATTTTTGTGCAGTGCAGTAGTTAAAGGTAATATTAAGAAAAAAGCCAGTATTATTCATTCCCAGAGATTTACATGAACTGTCTTTATTCTTAGGATATTGCTTGCAGGTAATGCCATGCACAGATCTTTCAAGGGATTATGGCACAGGTGCAGAATATTGAAGCACACCAATACAGATTATTATTTTTACATATTTGCTTTATAAGGTTAATTGTTATTAACAGCATTAGTCTTCATGTAAGTACTATGATTTAAAGAAAAGCTATAATAATGAAAAAGCTATTGTTGAGAAAAGGGCATTTCTAGTTCATGGAACAACAGGAGCCATGGCACTTGCCATGTCTGCCAGTGCTTTTTGTATGTATCTCCTTTTGTGGATGTTTTGTATGACTCAGTTTTTGCTTTATCATCATTCATCAGGAACTTTGACTTCCTGATCCCAGATGCCCCTGAATTGATCTCTAACTTCCTGGAGGGGGAACAGGATATGTCTTGCAAGAGGAATGCATTCATGATGCTTATACATGCTGACCAAGAGCGTGCTCTAAACTACTTATCTACTTGTATTGATCAAGTCAATTCCTTTGGGGATATTTTACAGCTGGTTATTGTGGAACTTATCTATAAGGTGGGTGCATATAATTGTTTTCTTCCTTTTGAGATTATAACATCAGGTTCATTCTATCAGCTGCTGTTAACATGTGGTAAAGCAGGTAATTAAAAGATATAGTATGCAGTGAAAATGATTTTTCCAAGAGATGAGGCCTGTATCCCTTACTAAACTTCTTTTTTTTTTTTACACAGTATGAAATGGAAAAGTATGTTTCTTAGAATCACATCTCCAAAGTGAGTCTGAACATGGAACTTGTTTTATGCTTTTCAACATAAGTTCATATATATCACATGGCAGTTTCAAAATATAGAAGGTAAAGAGCTCTTTGTATTTCTCTATCCTTACAATTGCAGGAGCAGGAGAGCACTTTCCCATGCATTCCCTAGCTCTCAGTCATAGAAATATGGATCTCTACTCTCATATCCATTTTCTTGCAGTGTTGGAATGGAGCATTGTGCTTCCCATACCCTTTAATCCCCACTTTTAACTCATTTCTTGCATCCTTATTTTTAACCTTATTTTTCTCAAGCCATCAGGAATTGATAACAGTAGAATCAGTCTTCCTTTGAATGTTAGGGACTTGTATGATTAAGTAGACTGTCAGATTTTGTTTTTAACCAAGTTAGCCACTAAAATTGTGGTAATGCATCATTTGAGGTTTTGCATTCTCCAGTGAACAACAGTCTGCTCATTTATTTGATATGGCAGTGATGGATATTTATGATTTTTATAACTGATTTAGAACCAAACTATTTCAGGTATGCCATGCAAACCCAGGAGAAAGAGCACGTTTTATAAGGTGCATATACAACCTCCTGAATTCCAGCAGTCCTGCTGTACGTTATGAAGCAGCTGGGACTCTTGTGACTCTCTCCTCCGCACCCACTGCCATCAAGGTGAGCAGTTCTGACTGTTTAGTCAGTTTGTTTTGTTTAGAAATTTTTTCATAGAATTTTGGTAATGATATGTTTTGTATTTATCCCTGGGGATAGGGGAGAAAGAATACTTCCCACGTATTCCCTGCGTGTCGTAGAAGGCAACTAAAAGGGAAGGGAGTGGGGGGCTGGAAATCCTCCCCTCTCGTATTTTTTTTTAATTTTCCAAAGGAAGGAACAGAGGAGGGGGCCAGGTGAGGATGTTTCCTCAGAGGCCCAGTCCTCTGTTCTTAACGCTACCTCGCTGACGTGGGAAATGGCGAATAGTATGAAAGAAAAAAGATGTTTTGTATGATATGATATAGTTGATGGATTGTCTACCACCCCTTAACTAACCCCTACAAACTGCTTTATAGTTTACCATGACCGCTTTAGATACTCTGCTTCTGTCCATTGACAGTATGTCACCATCCATGTATACCACAGCAATGTAACTCATTCTGTCCAATGCATGCTTCTTGTCATCCTGGATATTCAGGCTCATTTACTCAAAAGCCTCCGTCACTTCATCCTTTACTCTTGGTCCTCCTATCCTAATCTTCTTGCTACCTGAACTTCACTCCACTTGACTGTTTCTTAGTATTTTTCAAAGCAGACACCTGGTCCACACATACATTCTCTACCTCTCTTGAAGCCATGCTGCTTCTCCCCAGTCACATATTGTGTCCATATTTTTTCTCATAAATTATTTGTTGCCATTTCCCACCACTCCTGATCCTGACAGGAGTGAATCCATGAAGCTGTAGCAGCCCCCATACCCCATGAAAAAAGGTTTGGGGGTTTTAGAATTAATGTCTTGTTTTCGTGGTTTTGTAACACGTTTGTTTTCAAGTTAGAACTTTATTTTCAGGCTGCAGCAAACTGTTACATTGAGTTGATTGTTAAGGAGAGTGATAACAATGTCAAGTTAATTGTTTTGGATCGGTTGGTAGCACTGAAGGACTCTCCACAGCAAGAGAAAATCCTGCAGGAACTAGCCATGGATGTCCTAAGGATTCTTACCACCCCTGATCTAGAAGTTCGGAAAAAAACACTGAATTTGGGTGAGATTATCATTGCATATCTTAACTCTTTGTTGTAGCTTTCTGCTCTATATTGTATTTTAGGAATTATTGCTTATCATTTTGGCCTGCTATATCAAAACTCGTAGAACATAAAAAGAGATATGTGCACTTCTGCTTCCAACACTAGCTGAACATTATTAGTCAGGTGAATATTTAATCTCAGCAATTTTGCCACTTTAAAAAGGAATTTTTTCATGCGCTTAAATAGGTATGAGCTATAGAGAGACACTTTCCAATTCATACACAGTAGATGGCTGGTATGTTGAGTGCAATGGGTCTTCCCATTGCCTTTGGGAGTTAAATGAAGTGATAGTTAATTAAGCCAATATGAAGTTGGATTAGCTAACTCAGGTCTATGTGTAATGTGACTAGCAAATGTCCCATAGCTGGTTATTTCAAAAGAATGACCACCTCAGTGTTGGTCAGCTTAACTTTTGATATGGTAAGGTCTTTGTTTCCAGTTACCTCAATAGGTCATTCCTATTTGTTCCAGCATTTGTATTTTTTAATTAATTTTCTTGCATTTCAAAATTGAGCTTGTCAGGCTGCCTATTTGTATCTCTCTGTCGTCATTACTTCAAGTGTTCCTGACACATTTTCCTAAGCAAACACCTGGTTCACACATCCTTTACCACACTTGAAGCCATGCTGCTTCTCCCCAGTCATATGTTATGACCATAATTTTTTCTTATGCATTATTTCTTGCCATTTCCCACCACTGCTAGGTAGCATCGGGAACAGACAAACAGTGGCCATACTCCAAAGGAGCCTGTTTCCCTGATCCTGACAGGAATGAAGCCTTGAAGCTGTAAGAGCCCCCATAATAAGTGTTTGGAGGTCTTAAGATTAGTCTTGTTTTCATGATTTTATAACACAGTTGTTTTCAGTTAGAATTTTATTTTCAGGCTGAAGTGAACTGTTAAAGCTCATAGAGCCTCATAGCCCCACTTGCACTTATCTCAATCCCTGTTGTCTATTTCAAAATGAAACATGGACAAACACACACTTAAAAAGTGGTCCTTACATTTTCCTTATGTACACCAGATTTACTCATCAACCTCCATACTCAAAGTACTTCCATTGTATCCAATCCCTAATAAGTCCTTTGATATTTTCATAGGAATTATCCCTAACCCTTTTGAGTTCTTGCTGTACATGTGCCCATGTCTGGTCTTCCATACCTCCATGTAGCTTTCGTTACACCATTCATGAATATCATCGTAAAGGGCTTCAAACGCATGACTTTCTAATGACTTCATCTTATAACCTCATTCTTCATTCTTTTTTCCAGCTGTACTGCTTTATCTCTACTGCTTTTTAAATTTCTTATCTCTCCTGAGCCATATCAACTTGGATTTCATAGCCTTAATCAGTACTGGGACAAGCACTCCATTGTACAAGCCTCTTCCATACTCTTTGCTTAAATTTTTTCCATTCACCAGAGCTATTAGTGGATCTTCAGTAATGAAATTTTCAATCTATCTGTATCTCTGACACTTTTTCCCAACTAGAACTCCCTCGAGTGGGTCTCCATAACTGGTGAACTCGTGTCGCTTCTTTGCCTTTAGTGCCTCAACCTTAAGAGGCCACTGGTAGAAGTTAACTCTAACACAGTGTTTGCAGAGGCTCCTACCTAATGTTCCTACTGACTACTACTAGTAATGCTCCTTGGTACCTTCTACTTCTACTTAACCACTTAATGATCATTTGTACCCACTACTTCTGTGTAATGCTCCTTTGTACCTACTACTTCTGTCTAATGTTTCTGCCTAAATGCTCCTATCTTTTGATAATATATATTGCTCCTACCATTTTGCCAAAAGGCAGGGCTAGCACATAGTGCTCATAGCAGCAAAATCTTGAGTTAAAAAGAATGAGCTGTGTGAGTTTAGTGTTTTCAATTGCTATACATGACAAGGTAAGATTGTATGTTTTTGGGCAGAATGCCAGTAATCCATGAGTAGGTGAGGCAGAAAGAAAAGACAGCTATTTGGGTCAGAGGAGAGCAACTTGACAACCACTGAAGTGCTTGCTCACTATATAGCCGTCACTAACCCTCCTGATACTCAGGCGGATGATGCTGTTAATATACCTGTTACATACCTTACTTAACTTTACCCCTGGATATTTAAACTTTACCACAAATTCGTTTTTCACTATGCAAGTTAGTCCTTCAGTCTCATCCTCCTTTCCTTTCTAAAACAAGCATCTTACTTTTATTTGCATTCACTTTCAACGTCATCTTCCTTCATGCACCACTGAGCAGGCACACCATTCTTTCCAACTCCTCCTCTGAGTAAATCAGCAAAGCAGTACTATATGCACATGACTGCTGTAGTTTCCTTTTCATTTCTTCATTGTAAAGGAATAGCACAGTCATCCCACCTTGTTCTCATCTCACACAGTTCCTCATCTTTAGAAACATTAAATATTGTGGATCTAGATTTTGTGATGTCACCATAGAACAATTGATGTCTTCCACCCAGCCGAACATGTGTAAGAACATGCCCCAATAAAGCATCATTAACCTCCAAACAACACCTTATGAGTTTTGCTGCTTCATTCCGAGCAGATATGAACCATTTCCACAATTCATAGAAATCTGTGTTTGTTTAATGATTCCAGTAGTTCAGGATATTCATGCAAATCTACAAAAACCGAGATTCCAGTTAGATCATGTATGTGGAATACTCAACCAAGGAGTGTAGTTAGTTCCTTTTAGATTCAATGACTTGAGTAACTGACCATATTATTCAGTTTTCTAACATTTCCTCCTTTACCTTTCTTCATGTTAAGCTCTCAATTAGACATAGAAATAAGCTTAGATTGCAATACGAAGTGTCCGTTAAACCCAATTTATGTGTTCTGAGATTTTATTGTTTCAGGTTCATTTTTGATGTAATTTTTAGCTAGACATGGTCAGTTAGGCAATAAAGGATTAAGGTCTTCATTTTCTTCCTTGGATACTTAGTTTTTCTTATGAAATGAGTACTTTCTTGTCTAACCAGTCCTATCTTTAGAGGGCTCATATTTATCAATGTATCTTCAGTGTAGTCAGAATTTATAACTGAAATTTATTACTTTTGTGTGTGTTATTTAGTTTTTCTTCTTTTTTTTTTGAGAAAATTATTGCATGATACCAGACTTCATCTGCAAGTTGTTATGTCTCAAGTAAGAAGTCACCTTCAACTGGCTGTAGCACTGTTAGCTGATGAACAGAGCACAGCCATTAAGCACTTGAATTCCTTAAAGGAGATGGTGAATGTTTTGTCAATTCCTCAAAGGAGATGGTGAATGTTTTGTTAGTTTAGTTTGGCTTGCTGCTTATTTTTGGTACAGTATAATGACTGGTTGGGTTACTTAGTATGTCTTCTAAGTATTTTTTTTGTCAAGTACAGAAACTAGTCTTCAAACAAAACCATTAATGAGTATTTCATCTTACATTACCACCTATTTCACTAAGAGGAAGTTACTCAGATATCACTTTTCACACAGCTTTGGAGCTTGTAACATTGCGCACAGTGAATGAGATGGTGGAAGTGCTAAAGAAGGAAGTAGGCAAGACACACAACACCGTAGAACATGAAGACACTGGCAAGTAAGTGTCCTTGTATTTACTCCAATATAATATTGATTGTTTCCTTGATGTAACTGTAGGTATTAGATATCATGTTGGTTTGTTTACTAAAAGAAGTGTAAAAATCATAGTGCTAAAACATTTTTCATATGAATTAGCTAAGAAGGAGGATTTGGCTGGATTTTTTGAAATGTGGAAGAGTATACATTTAAATGCTTGAGTTTTATATATGGTTGAATTTTGAATAAAGCAATGTAGTTATTGAACATGTAACATTAGTTTTGACATTGGATTACCATACAGTATACTAAGATATTTATACATGTTTCTGTTTGTCTGATGTGTATGTTGTTTCTCAGCATATATAAGGGTGGTCTGATGTGTATGTTGTTTCTCAGCATATATAAGGGTGGCTTGTGGGGAATCTTTTCACCGCAAATACTTTACATCTTTCCATACCCATCTGAACTAATCTGTTACAATTTTTTAACTCTGTCAATACTTCTGCATTTCCTATGGTCTACCCCACCTTTACCCCATTCATTTCTTTCACATATGTTTTTTATCAGTCGTTTTAGATCTGTTCAGTTTACATTTTTTCACCATTCTCTGTTGCCACTTTGAATTTATTGATCACTTCCTTAAGGTATTGCTTGCAAAGCTCTAGATTTCTAATTCTCTTTAGTCATGTAACAGTACAGTATTTTAAGAAATATATTTAATTCTTCCCAAATCACCACCATATGTAAACAAATAACCTTGCTGCACTCATTTCATTTGCACTATATTTTTAGAACCCTAATTTTCATGTAATCCTCAAGGATATTCAAATGTAATGTTTTGCACAGTTTATTATCCTCACTCTTACAAGGTACCGACAGCTACTTGTACGCACCCTGCATACAATCAGCATGAAATTCCCAGAGGTGGCTGCCAGTGTCATCCCTATCCTAATGGACTTTCTATCAGACAATAATGAATTTGCTGCTACTGATGTCCTTGTCTTTGTCAGGGAGGCTATTCAAAGGTTTGAGGTAAGCTGTGTGAGAAAAATGATATTTTCAGAGTATCACTAGTGCATTTGTTTATGGTATAGATCGATCATGATTAAGGAATACTTAATTACAATTAGAATTATTGGTCAAGATACATTGGAAAGACTTGATAATGTGGACACACTTGATCAGGCAGTCTTAGTAATTTTCATGAATTCTTCCCTTGTTTTTGTGTTTGTAGTTGACACCTGAACTACCTTGCAGAAGTCTATGGCAAATTTTTATTGCATTACTCTTATATTCTTCAGACTTTAAAGTGTAGTAATAATCAGTAATTGAAATATTCTCCTTTTGCAACCTTTGTGAGTTGGAGGTAGCATGTAGAGCATTTACTTTACCATTGCCCTGGTTTCTTCCACAGGGATTGCG
Source organism: Panulirus ornatus (assembly GCF_036320965.1). Lineage (NCBI taxonomy): Eukaryota > Metazoa > Arthropoda > Malacostraca > Decapoda > Palinuridae > Panulirus > Panulirus ornatus. The sequence continues at coordinate 2,662,584 of NC_092242.1, forward strand.
TCCTCAGATTATTGAACGTCTGCTTTCAGCTCTGCCAACTATTTGCTCTGTGACTGTACACTGTCACACTCTTTGGATTTTGGGAGAGTATGCCTCAACCACAGGTATTTTGCATCATTTTTAACAAAAAATTACATTCTTTTTAGTGTTTGTGCATATATAGTGATGATATTGGTTGCATGTTGAGGTGACACAGCTGTCTCAATGTTCTTATTAGGTGGTAGTAGGTTTATATGAACTTTTGTGTATTTCTTCCTCCATCTGGCATATAATGATAACAACAGATTATATATACTGCTGACAGGAGAGATTTTGGGTGTAGTGTCAGCTGTGAGGGGGACTTTAGGAGAACTGCCTATAGTAGAGGATGAGATGCGTAAGGCTGCAGGAGAAGCAGGGGAAGAGGATGGCTCTGCAGACAAAGCCAGCCAGCAGCAACAACAGAAGGTCACAGCTGATGGTACCTATGCCTCACAATCTGCCTTCTCAACAACCACGTGAGTATTCAGAACATTGAGCCTAATGTGCTGATTTACCCTTGTTATTTTTTAACCAATAAAGCTAAAGATTTACAATAAAAATAACTGTAGAAACAAAAGAAGGGTTGATACTGATATGAATATTATCAGAAAGAATGAGATAACTGATCAGGGTGTGCTGAAGTGGTTTGAACATATTGAGAGGATGAGAGAGGAGAGACTAACTATGAGGATGTAAGTGTCAGAAATAGAGGGAGCAAGCTGTAGTCCCTTCCTTCTTATGATTGCCTACTAGATGTTGCCATATGACAGGGCTAGTATGCTATGCTGGTCTTGCTTTTTGGGTAATGGTGTTTCTGTGAACTGTCACTCCATATTTCTTGTTTGTTAGAAACTGCAAAAATGCCAATTTTCTTAGCAGCTACTTCTTTGATGAAATTATTCGAGTTTCATCAAGTATTGTCTTTAAACATGAATCTGATCTGAATGTTTTTCTAGTCGCTCCATGTATGTTTGTTCTCTTAGTATTGGATGGAAAAAGTACTTCAATTTCTTATCTTGATTTTTCTATATCTGTATCTCTGAGAACTTCCATCATAGGAGTGACCACAGCAAAAGAGTCTCCTTTTATACCATTACATGTATTCTGCCCCCATTTCTTTCCCTCCAGTATTCTTCCACTTTGTGTCCCCATGTCACAGGTGGTCTTCCTCTCACACCAACCGCAGTAATCTTACTATTATAAACTCTTCTTCGTTTCACTCAGAGTGAAACGAAGCTCAAGGGTAAAGGGGAAGAGTGGTTTGGAAATGTCTGGGGAGTGAAGTCAGGGGTTAGTGAGAGGACAAGAGCAAGGGAAGGAGTAGCAATACTCCTGAAACAGGAGTTGTGGGAGTATGTGATAGAATGTAAGAAAGTAAACTCTAGATTGATATGGGTAAAATTGAAAGTTGATGGAGAGAGGTGGGTGATTATTGGTGCATATGCACCTGGGCATGAGAAGAAAGATCATGAGAGGCAAGTGTTTTGGGAGCAGCTGAATGAGTGTGTTAGCGGTTTTGATGCACGAGACCGGGTTATAGTGATGGGTGATTTGAATGCAAAGGTGAGTAATGTGGCAGTTGAGGGAATAATTGGTATGCATGGGGTGTTCAGTGTTGTAAATGGAAATGGTGAAGAGCTTGTAGATTTATGTGCTGAAAAAGGACTGATGATTGGGAATACCTGGTTTAAAAAGCGAGATATACATAAGTATACTTATGTAAGTAGGAGAGATGGCCAGAGAGCGTTATTGGATTACGTGTTAATTGACAGGCGTGCGAAAGAGAGACTTTTGGATGTTAATGTGCTGAGAGGTGCAACTGGAGGGATGTCTGATCATTATCTTGTGGAGGCTAAGGTGAAGATTAGTATGGGTTTTCAGAAAAGAGGAGTGAATGTTGGGGTGAAGAAGGTGGTGAGAGTAAGTGAGCTTGGGAAGGAGACCTGTGTGGGGAAGTACCAGGAGAGACTGTGTACAGAATGGAAAAAGGTGAGAACAATGGAAGTAAGGGGAGTGGGGGAGGAATGGGATGTATTTAGGGAATCAGTGATGGATTGCGCAAAAGATGCTTGTGGCATGAGAAGAGTGGGAGGTGGGCTGTTTAGAAAGGGTAGTGAGTGGTGGGATGAAGAAGTAAGAGTATTAGTGAAAGAGAAGAGAGAGGCATTTGGACGATTTTTGCAGGGAAAAAATGCAATTGAGTGGGAGAAGTATAAAAGAAAGAGACAGGAGGTCAAGAGAAAGGTGCAAGAGGTGAAAAAAAGGGCAAATGAGAGTTGGGGTGAGAGACTATCAGTAAATTTTAGGGAGAATAAAAAGATGTTCTGGAAGGAGGTAAATAGGGTGCGTAAGACAAGGGAGCAAATGGGAACTTCAGTGAAGGGCGTAAATGGGGAGGTGATAACAAGTAGTGGTGATGTGAGAAGGAGATGGAATGAGTATTTTGAAGGTTTGTTGAATGTGTCTGATGACAGAGTGGCAGATATAGGGTGTTTGGGTCGAGGTGGTGTGCAAAGTGAGAGGGTTAGGGAAAATGATTTGGTAAACAGAGAAGAGGTAGTAAAAGCTTTGCGGAAGATGAAAGCCGGCAAGGCAGCAGGTTTGGATGGTATTGCAGTGGAATTTATTAAAAAAGGGGGTGACTGTATTGTTGACTGGTTGGTAAGGTTATTTAATGTATGTATGACTCATGGTGAGGTGCCTGAGGATTGGCGGAATGCGTGCATAGTGCCATTGTACAAAGGCAAAGGGGATAAGAGTGAGTGCTCAAATTACAGAGGTATAAGTTTGTTGAGTATTCCTGGTAAATTATATGGGAGGGTATTGATTGAGAGGGTGAAGGCATGTACAGAGCATCAGATTGGGGAAGAGCAGTGCGGTTTCAGAAGTGGTAGAGGATGTGTGGATCAGGTGTTTGCTTTGAAGAATGTATGTGAGAAATACTTAGAAAAGCAAATGGATTTGTATGTAGCATTTATGGATCTGGAGAAGGCATATGATAGAGTTGATAGAGATGCTCTGTGGAAGGTATTAAGAATATATGGTGTGGGAGGCAAGTTGTTAGAAGCAGTGAAAAGTTTTTATCGAGGATGTAAGGCATGTGTACGTGTAGGAAGAGAGGAAAGTGATTGGTTCTCAGTGAATGTAGGTTTGCGGCAGGGGTGTGTGATGTCTCCATGGTTGTTTAATTTGTTTATGGATGGGGTTGTTAGGGAGGTAAATGCAAGAGTCCTGGAAAGAGGGGCAAGTATGAAGTCTGTTGGGGATGAGAGAGCTTGGGAAGTGAGTCAGTTGTTGTTCGCTGATGATACAGCGCTGGTGGCTGATTCATGTGAGAAACTGCAGAAGCTGGTGACTGAGTTTGGTAAAGTGTGTGGAAGAAGAAAGTTAAGAGTAAATGTGAATAAGAGCAAGGTTATTAGGTACAGTAGGGTGGAGGGTCAAGTCAATTGGGAGGTGAGTTTGAATGGAGAAAAACTGGAGGAAGTGAAGTGTTTTAGATATCTGGGAGTGGATCTGTCAGCGGATGGAACCATGGAAGCGGAAGTGGATCATAGGGTGGGGGAGGGGGCGAAAATTTTGGGAGCCTTGAAAAATGTGTGGAAGTCGAGAACATTATCTCGGAAAGCAAAAATGGGTATGTTTGAAGGAATAGTGGTTCCAACAATGTTGTATGGTTGCGAGGCGTGGGCTATGGATAGAGTTGTGCGCAGGAGGATGGATGTGCTGGAAATGAGATGTTTGAGGACAATGTGTGGTGTGAGGTGGTTTGATCGAGTAAGTAACGTAAGGGTAAGAGAGATGTGTGGAAATAAAAAGAGCATGGTTGAGAGAGCAGAAGAGGGTGTTTTGAAATGGTTTGGGCACATGGAGAGAATGAGTGAGGAAAGATTGACCAAGAGGATATATGTGTCGGAGGTGGAGGGAACGAGGAGAAGAGGGAGACCAAATTGGAGGTGGAAAGATGGAGTGAAAAAGATTTTGTGTGATCGGGGCCTGAACATGCAGGAGGGTGAAAGGAGGGCAAGGAATAGAGTGAATTGGAGCGATGTGGTATACAGGGGTTGACGTGCTGTCAGTGGACTGAATCAAGGCATGTGAAGCGTCTGGGGTAAACCATGGAAAGCTGTGTAGGTATGTATATTTGCGTGTGTGGACGTGTGTATGTACGTGTGTATGGGGGGGGGGGGCATTTCTTTCGTCTGTTTCCTTGCGCTACCTCGCAAACGCGGGAGACAGCGACAAAGTATAAAAAAAAAAAAAAAAAAATAATAAACTCTTCTTGTGAATTCCCCATCTTTCATTCTTTCCACATGCCCAAACCACCTCAGAGTATTAAGTTTCACCCACTCGACCACCCCACAATTCATTCGCTTTGCATACCCTGCCATATCTCTCATACACCCTCTCATTACTTTGTTTGCTCCATCCAGTCATACCATATATATGTATCTACACATCTAGCTTTTTGATTATATCTCTAATACCTGTTCCATCAAAGAATTTCCATCACATAACTCTCATTTGCTCTGCAAAGTGCCTGCCTATACTCTTACATTCTTGTTTTAAGTCTGTATTTTGATAAGTAAGAGTATTAAAGAAAGTTAACACCATTCTTTGTTGGACATGCAAAAGCACACCCTGATTGTTCCTTCTTGAATTTTCTGTTGGTTAGAAGCTGTGATTCATTTTCCTGTTTTTCCTTTAATGTTCTCTCCTGCCACTTTCTTTGATAATACATCAATGTCTACTTTGTCAGATGCTTTTGCAGATTTCAGACAAATTGTGTCGATTTTTTTCTCTCTAGAGTTTCATATATGCCATTATAGGGCATTAATACACTTTCACATTAAGATATGAGATATCTCCCCATCTGAATATCTTTTTAGTGCAACCTTAGCTGATAAGGTTGGAATATTTATTGCATTTGTATATCCTGGTGGGGTAAAGTTATGTTTATTGTGATAAGATGAAAATATTTACCATGAAAATTATGGAAAATATACTTTTAAATTTTCTTTGAACAGATCATCAAGAAAGGCAGATGATAGACCACCTCTGAGGAAGTATCTACTTGAGGGCAACTTCTACTTAGGTGCTGTCATTGCCAACACCCTCGTCAAACTGGCTTTCAGGTAGCACTGTGTCTTTAGTTTTTTTATTTTTCATGATGTTCTTTTGTATGTTACCAGTATTCTCTATTATACTTGGTGTTCTGGTCTTCAAGCCTAGTATTCTATTTTATTCGCTAGGTATAGTTCTCTGGAGAGTGATGTCAGTAAACAGAACTCTTTCTGTGCTGAAGTAATGCTGGTGATCTCATCTATTGTGCACTTGGGGAAGTCTGGCTTACCACAGAAGAGTATGACTGATGACGATTATGATCGCATGATGCTGTGCCTTCAGGTAAGTGTAACGTTAAAAGTTTTGTAAGTTTGTTACTTTCTGTTGTACATTTAGTTTTTTATAGTAAATAGAGGAATCCTCCTTGTGATTAGCGGTTTTCATATAGGATTTGATGTGAAAGCTGTGTAGGTATGTATATTTGTGTGTGTGGACGTATGTATATACATGTGTATGGGGGTAGGTTGGGCCATTTCTTTCGTCTGTTTCCTTGTGCTACCTCGCAAACGCAGGAGACAGCGACAAAAAAAAAAAAAAAAAAAAATTCTGTGCTTAGTATCAGGATAGGAAAGGGAAGTAGAATTAGTATTCTGTGCTTAGTGTCAGGATAGGAAGAGAAAGGGAAAGTAGCATAAGTATTAAGCACTTGCTGAGGTAACTGTGTTAGATCACAAAGTGAAAATATTAACAAGTTTGAAAATTTAGTTAGAGATTGGAGAGTAAAAGATAGAAATTTGATATCATGAAGAGACTTGTAGGGTTAGACGAAATAGCGAATATGTGGGAGATGCCTGGAAATATAAGTTTGAAGAAGTTTGAACAAAGTGGAGGTTTGTTTTTAGTTGGTAAGTATATCTTGAATAGGTGCAGGAATATAGGACTCTGCAACAAGGTAAAAGTAAAAGTTTCAGAGTAGTTTGGGTGGAAGAAAGTAATGATGAGATTGCATAGATTTAAAAGTGAAATATGTAAGAAATTCCATTAACAATGGTTTAAGGTGATTGTGTTATTTGAAGAATATTTTATGAAAGCTATCAAACGAAAGGAAAATAAATGAAGGAAATGTAAGTATGTGGGTGAGTGCAAATAGGTGAGAGGCAAAATGATACAAAAGAGGATGTTCATGCAGTTGTGACTTATTTGAAATAGCACATCATAAAAGGTTTGGTGATGATTTTGTGACATACAATAATTTTCTTTTACCATCTTAACATGCAAAGTAGAGTTTAGAGAATAGTAGGTTTTGATGCTGCCATTAAACCATTGTTCTCCACAGGTTGTGTCAGAGAGAACTCCCAGCTTGGCATCTGTGTTTACTGAGCAGTGTCGTACAGCTCTGTCCCACATGCTGACAGCAAAGGCAGATGAAGAAGAAGCACTGAGGCGTGACCGTAAAGCTAGTAAAGTGATTGAGCATGTAGATGACCACATAGCTTTTTCACACCTGACTAAAGGCAGTGACCCATCTTCTACAGATGATATGTTTGACCTTTCAATGTCCATGGCCGTAAGTGGTGGCAAGAAGGAGGGTATTGACTTAAGCACTAGCAAACTGAGTAAGGTAAGTTAGTTCTACCTTGGTGGAACATAATGTTTCAAATGTGATTACACTTAATGAGGTTAAATAAGAGGTTGCTGAAAGGAGAAATTGTGATATCATGCTGCACTTGTATTAAACTTGGTGCACCTTCAGATTTTGTTTATTAGTCTATATTTGGAGATGCTTGAAGAGTAATGAAACCATTCATGCAGCCATAGGTACATCTTAGACTAGTTTTTCATATATAGCTTTAACCATGTAGAATTCAGTCAGACCTGATGATATGACTTTTTTCTGGGATTGTTTGGTAATGACATTCATATTGTTTGACATAGCTTCATTTTCTGTATTTCTTGTATTTAAGACCCACATAACATGCATTATGATTTTTCCATCTCGTACAGGTCACACAGCTCACAGGTTTCAGTGATCCGGTATATGCTGAAGCCTATGTGCACATCAACCAGTATGATATAGTCTTGGATGTGCTGATTGTTAATCAGACCGCAGATACACTACAGAACTGTACCTTAGAGCTAGCAACACTTGGAGACCTCAAGCTAGTTGAGAAACCTCAACCTGTTGTCCTTGCCCCTCATGATTTCTGTAATATTAAGGCAAATGTGAAGGTAGCTTCAACAGAAAATGGCTTCATCTTTGGCAATATAGGTAATTATGGGTTTTCTCCATCTCCAGTGCATTTGTATTGAGATATACTTAAGATTAAATGATTTTAGAATGTATGGAGAAGATGAACAAATAAAAACTGTTGAAGAGGATATATGTGTTTGAATGGAACAGGGGGAAGAGTTCAACAAGGAAATGAAATGAGGGATTTTGAATTAACAGAAGGGTGAGAGTTATGCTTGAGATAGAATTGGACCATTATGGTGTACAGGGGGATGGGCTGAACTAGGATATTTAAAGTAGTCTGGGGAAACCACAGAACATTCTATTTGGCATGGCTGTGGATAGGAGTCTAGTTTCATTGCAGTATGCATGATGGCTAGAGAGTGGATAGAAGTAAGTGAGGCTGTTGTTCATCTGTTCCTGACAATATCTTGCTGTTACAGGAATTGATGAACAAATACAATAAAACAAAATATTTGCTTATAACCACCTGAAATTCCCACCAGTCTGTTCTTAACCTTGTATGGCTTTAAGCTAGATCACATCTTTTTGCTCTTTAAGTCATGCTTGATAAACTTTTACTATTGAGTTTATGTTTTATGCTTTCCTCTTTTTACTATAATTTTTTATATAACTGAGTCATACCTGTTTTCCATCATATAGCAACAGAAGTCAGGAATTCCATCAGAAAAAGAATAGTAACAAAAGGTACACTATAAGGAAATAGATTTTTGTTAGTAAGCTGTAATTACCTAAATTCTGTGTATCTTAACTAGGTGAAGCCACTTTTCTAATGCTCTTTTTTGATTCCATGCAGTCTATGATGTGAAAGGATCAACCAGTGATCGGAATGTTGTTATTTTGAATGATATTCATGTAGACATTATGGACTACATTGTCCCTGCCACCTGCACTGACCTTGAGTTTCGACAGATGTGGCTTGAGTTTGAGTGGGAAAATAAGGTAAGAAGTATATCTATAGATGCATATATTTAGCAGTTTAACCATTGGATTTTATTTATATATTCTAACAAAAGATTGGTTAAAACCGATCGAGGTACAAAAATTCATAGATAACTAAAAATTTTCCAGAAAGTTTGATATGGGTTTTTGTATATCTGATAAGAGAATTGGCTTAGAAATTTTAAGAGATAAGATCAACAAGGATAGGACTGCTTACTTTTTCACCTTAATTATAGGTTACAGTAAACACCCAGATGACTGAGCTAAAGGCATACTTAGACTATCTGTGCAAGTCCACCAATATGAAGTGCCTTACCCCAGAGAAGGCCCTCAGTGGTACAGGAGATTACATGGCTGCTAATCTTTATGCACATTCCATCTTCGGGGAGGATGCCTTGGCCAACTTATCCATAGAGAAACCTCTTGACAATCCAGATTCCCCTGTCACAGGTCACATCCGCATTCGAGCAAAGAGTCAGGTAAAGATCCAGTACTTTTTTAAAGAAATTATATTGCAAAATGGGGGATTATGAATATAAGCATATTAGCTGCTTGATATAGAATTTGTGGTTGAACTAATCAATGAAAAGAGTCAGTCCAGGGCAGCAGTAGTTTTTTCTAAATGAGCATGTAATTTGTACGTTTGAGTGTTTTATCCTACTGCCTCTTTTTGGGTAAATGAATTTTCTTACACTTCTTCTAAGGTCAGTGAGCTATTCCTCCTAGAAAGTGTTTTGTCATCCTTTATTGTAGTGTTAGTAGTTGATGTAAAGTTTGTCAATTATTTGCTGCTTAATTGCTGGAGTGTTAAGTAATATCTTATGTATGTTTTATCTTTTTCAGGGTATGGCTATCAGTTTGGGAGACAGGGTTAACAAGGTACAGAAAGCAACTATTAAATCTGTGGGTGGCTAAAAAGATCCCTTCTTCCAGCAGGTGAATATGTATTACATTACATATTATTCTTGCTTTTATGTACTTGTATTTCATATGATGTGGATGGTATTATACATTCAGCCTTACCATCATTCTCAGTAAGAGAGATGACTTTGCAGTTTGTTTAGTATCACATACTTTGTTTTGTAAATAGGATTGTATCGTAGATAGATACTTTATCATCTAATGTAATCACAAGATATTCTTTGGTTTAGGTATTGTGTATAATCAAGATATGTAAGTTGAAACGATTTATATTTTTATTGTTAATTGTTTTACAGTAGCTAAGAAAAAATAAAGCACAGGTGCCACTCATATTGCATGTTTTGAAATGAAACCTTGACCTGTATTTTAATGAACCAGTTGCCAGTGGTGCAATGGTTAGTTTGGTTGGTTGAAAACAGAAATGTCATGGATTCATTTATTGGGTAGGTTGGGGCAGACTAACTTCTCATAATCCCTGCTGTGTCTGTTTCCCTAGCAGTCAACAGGTGCAAGGATGTTAGTTGACTGTTGTGGATTGCATTTTGATGGTGGTCAGCAATGTACATTTGTCTATAGACAGCCTCGCAAACAGATTAAAGAACTCTTTCTCCCTGTAATAATGGTTTTGTGTTTAACATAAACAGGCTGCAGCTATAGCCAATTTTCCCCCAAAAGGTTGGACCAGTATCCCTCAGAATGGAAGCTGCCTTAATAAAGTGGCTCTTTATTCCCCCAATTTGACTATTTAATTCAACAATTTAGGTTTTTATGCACAAGATCTTACCAAGAACAAAATTAAAACAAAATTTTCCCTAATTCCCTTTAGTCCAAACCACACTTCATTGATGCGGGAGCCATTCATCTCCACAATGCTTTGCTGTTATTTATGCTATAAAAAACATAGTTAAAATATAGTGTTACTAGTAAATGATAATGAGGCCTGAAAATGTAGGACAATGTGAGGCATTAGGATAAAGTAGATGAGAGTGATGTGGTGTACAGGGGCTGACGTACTGTCAGTGGGCTTAAGCAGGGCATATGAAATAGTCGGGGAAACCACAGAAAAGTCTGTAGGACTTGGCTGTGGAGAGGGGAAGCTCTTGTTTTGGTACATTGTTCATCACAGCTAGAGAGTGGATGTGAGCAAATGAGACCATTCTTCATCTGTTTCTGGTGCTAATATGCTTCATTGAAAACAGCATACAAGTATGAAAAAGAATTATGATTGTAATGATCATTATCACAATCTTCTCTTCCATACCTGTTTGCCATATCCTATCTTTGTGAGGTAGCATCAGGAGCAGACAGCTAAGCATTCAAGGAAAAGTCCTCACTTGACTCCTTCTTTTGGAAAGAATGACAGGAAGATAAGATTTCCAATAACCTCGATCCCACCTCTTGTAATTACCTTCTGTGGCATGTGGGATATATGTGGGTAGTGTTCTTTCTCCCTGATCCTGTGGGGTAAAAATTGATAATGATGATGATGATATGAAACTGCCAGAGGAAACCAATGGAAGGTCTGTGGTACTTGGCTGTGGTTGTAGTGCATTACACATGACAAAATTGATGCAAGGAAATGAAGCCATTTCTTAATTTGCTGATGTGGGCAGCAGTGAACAAGTATGAAGAATATTTTTAATCGTGGATTATTAAATTAATCCACAACATGGCATTGTACATTCCTCCATATAATTACAAACAATAATCTCTCACAACTAGAACACGGTAATCACCTGATAAACAATTTATAATCTGCAATAAAGATATGACTCTGAATGGAGTAGCCAGCTGTTGGCAGCTTCTGTACCTGTGAGCCAAGCAGGGACTCGAAGTAGGTGGGGCTTGTCGAAAAGATAAACAAAGTGTCGAAGATGCTGAGGGTAGAGATTATTATGGATGACGTGGGGAAGATGCAGCTTGCTTTTGATCAACTTTAACTTTCATCTCCTTGCCTTTACTGTTTATTGATACTGTCTGTCGTTGGCAAATTGGTGATTAAATATAGAATAGATGCACTCTATACATTTGTGATGATATTCTCAGTTTTTTGTTCAGTCTTTGTAAATGAGATTACTCTATACATATACGTCTTAGGCTATTGTATGATGTGAGAACAGTGGCAAGGTGTAAATTTCAGAAGCCTTTGAAATGGTAGCTCTGGTAAAGTGTGTATCCTAAAAGCCATTGGGAAAGGAAAATTTTTTTCACTTTTTACATACACAGTGCTTGACACACATTCATAGAAGATTACTGTAAAGTTTCAGATATCTTTCCTATACATTTCAGTTGTAAAGCTTGCTACATTTCTGTCTTGTTCTTATGATGAAAAAAGGAGGACTAGATACAGTATTTAGTATTATGGTAAATCTAATAAAAGAACATACCCTGTTTCTCTTTGATACGTTATGTATACCAACGAGATCATAAGTACAATGCAAAGAGTCAATAACAAACAGAAAAATGGACTAAAAACATGATTTGACCATTAAGGAAAACACTATGCTCAAACTTACTGCAATGTGTCCTGTCAAGGAAGGCTTCTTGTTTAGTGTTTTTGATTTTTTGCTCTTTCTCTCTAAGTATCATGAATCTCTTTTCATTAACTACACTACTATACAACATCCACTAATATTATCATTATCTTTGTTTTTCATGATATGTACAGATAGAGGTTTCATTGATTCGAGAGTGATTTTTTCATACTGTTTCTTATGCACTGATGCCACAGTAAGTAATGATACATGTATGAATAAGACATTCTATAAATGTTTCATATGTAATGAAGATGATTTCAATAATTTTTTGTGTACTACTGTTTCTTTCACATGGTTAGACATCTAAAGACACCCACATATGCCCAAACATATATATATATATATATGTGTGTGAACGAATGTGGCCTTTGTTGTCTTTTCCTAGCGCTACATCGCGCACGTGCAGCGGGAGGGGGGTTGTTATTTCATGTGTGACAGGGTGGCGATGTGAGTAAATAAAGGCAGACTATGAATTAAGTACAAGTGTATATATGTATATGTCTTTGTGTGTATATATATGTATACATTGAGATGTATAGGTATGTATATTTGCGTGTGTGGATATGTATGTATATACATGTGTATGTGGGTGGGTTGGGCCATTCTTTCGTCTACTTCCTTGCACTACCTCACTAACGCGGGAGACAGTGACAAAGTAAAATAAATAAATTAATATATATATATATATTATCCCTGGGGATAGGGGAGAAAGAATACTTCCCACGTATTCCCTGCGTGTCGTAGAAGGAACAGAGAATTGGGCCAGGTGAGGGTATTCCCTCAAAGGCCCAGTCCTCTGTTCTTAATGCTACCTCGCTAACGCGGGAAATGGCGAATAGTTTAAAAGAAAGAAAAAGATATATATACACACACAAATACACACCACCGGGCACACACACATACATAGTTTTAAACATGAAAATTAATTGCCCAAATCCCTTCATATATCTAAAGGCTTATGATAGATTGATATAAGGAGCATTACACTAGGGCAGATGAAAAGAAGGCAATACAACATAAGGCTTTATTTTATACATAGACTCTGCTACGACACACCAGCATGCAGATACACTAACACACTAGTAAAAGGGGTCCCTAGTAGGCCAACCAACATTAATATAAATATCACAGGGCAAATCAAAGGAACATCAAGACACCTGAACATCTCTCTGGGTAAGAAGCAGAAAGAGGAAGAGATCTCTGGTGCATCTTGAAGACTATCAGGATGAACCACACTTTATTCTGTCAACTTATTGCTTGGGTACTGTAGTTTATGTCTTTGTAGGAAATTGACCAATTAGTCCTTAGTCATTCTCCCTCTCAAATCTAAGAACAAGTAGCATAAACATATTTGAAAACTGTTGATTTCACCTCTCGTGCATTTTAGTATTCAACATCCAACAGGATTTGAAGCATTCACTAGCAGTGGTTCATTCCTTTTGTTATCACTCAAAAGCATCTTCTCCAGCTTCTTGTTGGTCTGTTTATGTACTGGAAAGAGTTTCACGAAACATAGTCATTTGATCTGTAACACTGCGGTAGGAACACTTTGTTTAGATTGTTTTGGTTTGTCTTGAGCATCACAAGGATTTTGCACTGTTCACACTATAGCAACAGACCTTGGACAGTATTATCAGGCTTCACTGCATCTCGCATTACCCTTTTGATCATAATATCTCGGTCATAACAATATGGAAAATACAGCTATATTTTTATCAGCCCTAATATAAGCACTTGAGATATGAAAAATAGTTTTGTATATTTTTTCAGAAGTTGAAGTTTCCTCATGAAATGTCATTTTATTTTTCAATTCCTGATGGATATGCCAGCTTGCCATTAAGAACTTGCTAGCATTAAGTGTATGGTAGTGCGGTCCCTTTTCTCTGACCGCAAATCACCAGGAACACATGGGCAGTTGAGGCATCCTCTCACAACCCATTTCAAAAATGTCACCTGGAGTCCTCTCTTCCTCTCCTGTAGTTTACCAAAGTTGAATGGATGCAGTAAAGTAAAGGTCTTAACAGCTGGTAATGGAGCAAGGCTGAACAGTTTACGGATCATCCCTGTAAGGTTGGAAGAGCGAAGGGGCTGAGTTTGTTTTATGTGGAGGGGATCCAGGCCGCCCTAGTGACCCCCCGGAGGTGGTGTGGGTGGTGGCAGGTGCGGGATTGTTGCTGACGCTGCTGTTGGCGGTAGGCGATGAGGTGGTGATGGGCGTGGTGTCTAACGTGGGCGTGAGGGCATGGGACAGAGGCAGGGTGGGGTAGAGCAGACCACATACACAAGAATCACCACCAACTTTTGGAGAGTCTCGCAATGGGCACGTAGCTAGGTGACCGCCTAATAATGGGCGTGGTGATACGGGTGTGGGTGTGAGGGGGGAAGAAGGAAGGGCAGTGGGCACCTCATGTGGGCGCAACTCCCCAGGTCTGAGGTAGGGAGAAGAGAGCAGACCCGGGTGAGGGCGTGGGTATGGGGCGAAGCGGGTCAGTGTTGGTGTGGGGGAGGGGACACTGTAGCCCAGGGCCGGGGCACCTCCAGCCTGGGCAGCTGCGGCAGCAGCAGCAGCGGCCCAGGGAGAGGCAGGGGCAAGGGATGGCGGCAGGTAAGGAGGGTAGGCACCCGTGGCAGCGGCAGCATGTAGGAGGTAGGCAGCGAGGGTGGGGTCAGCGTAGGGCCAGGCCAGGGCCAGCCGCTGCCGCTTGTCCTTCATCCGTCGGTTCTGGAACCACACCTGCCGGGACACACCTGTTAACACCAGTACCTTACCTACTGAGACACACCTATTAACACCAGTACCACACCTGTTAACTTCCTGGCTTCCAATACTACCACCTGCTTGCAACAGCTCGTATGTTATCAGCTGCTAAAACCACAGTACTCTATGTAACATAATCACGCTACACCAGTCAGTCAAATAAAAAAAAGAACATCTGTCCGTGATCACGAACAGTCTCAAAAAGATTTTCAGAATGTGGATTATTGCATGATGGATACAGTCCATCTCATGAGAAGAGACCTCGTCAACTAATACATTTTAGCTGTCATCATAAAGTTGTAAATACATCATTGAAATTGTGTATCAAATGACTCCCAGGAAAAAAACTGGGTAGGTCAAAATAAAGTACATCTAGCTTTTGAAAAAGAAAAATACTGGTAGAATACCCCGTTTATGCAGATGCCTAAGAACTTGAGCTCGACCAACTTGACATAGCGTATAAACTTTCATCTTACCAAAGTTTAAAACTACCTCTGCCAAGGAATGTAATGAACTCATCATGAGAAACTGCAAGGTGTGTTAGTATGTAAGTACATGAAAGAATCTGATTATAAAAACAATCTAATGTTTCGGTAGAGCAGCAAAATGTTTCTTGCTTTGACAGAGCCGTAAAGAAGTTTACCATTATATTTATCGTTTTATAACTTGAATAATGGACAAAGTGACGTATGTATAAGACCATGTGATGTTTTATGGAAAACGAGTCTTTATTCCTCTACCTGTTGATCCTGAAGGTAATGGGGGAGAGGGTTAGTATCAGAGGGGAAGGACAGGGTCGTGGCACTAGTGCAGGGGGGGAGAGGGATAGAACAGTGGCATCATCGTCGGTGTGTACTGACCTTGATGGTGGACTCCGGCAGGTTGAGCTCCTGGGCCAATTCGCAGCGCCTCGGGCGACTCACGTAGTTCTCCTTGTAGAACTCTTTCTCCAGGCGGGCGATCTGTTCCCTTGTGAAAGCCGTTCTGTACCGCCGGATCTCTGCCGCTGCTTGGCTTGTTGGAGGCGGCTGCGGCGGCGTCGTCGTCGTCTGCTGCTGCTGTTGCTGCTGTGGCGGCTGCTGGTGCTGTTGCGTGGCTGGTTGTAAGCCCCCGCCAGACCCTGAGATGGCGGGGCCCTTACTGGATAAGTCCTCGTCTCCACCTTTAAGAAGGAAAGAAATCTTAACACCCATACCCAACACCAGCTTATTCTACATTCTAGTGCATTACTGAAAATACACCGACCTCAAATAATGCAGTTACTCATCTTTCCCGCAATGATCATGAAATATACTGGCTCTGTGCTCATCCGATATTAAGACAGATAAGATGTATTTACCTTAGAATAACGATATCCACAAAAAAAACCTTCATTTCGTATAACAGAACTTATTCAACTACCAACGTGCTAGGAATAAAAAGATACACGACTAGTGAATCCGGAGTTTAAAACTTTACATGAGTATATTTAAAAATTGTAGAAGAAAATAATGAATCTGGTTCTGGTAAAAGAAAGAACCTCTTGTTAACTACTGATTGATTTATTAAAGCGCTTGTCCTCTCGTTGGTGGTGTGTGTTTGCCTCGACTACGTTGGGCTCATATCTTCTTGTGTATATTACACCAAAAAGAAATACGTATTCAGTAAATTGAAATATCACAAAAGATGGGAGGAACACGGTTGTCTCCACCTTAAAGTGATTTTTTTCATTCTTGGTATTACTAAAAGACGTGCAGTGAAGCTGAGGACAGTGACTTAAATCAATCTATATCGTGTTCATACAGTCACTATATGTATCGTTTCGTTTCTTTACGGTAATATATCATTAGTATTCCCATGTAAGAAAAAGAACAGTTTATCTATTTCATTGAAAGAGTCGATGGACATTCGAAATTGCCTTTTCCTTTTTCATCTTCAATTTCATAAAGGAACTGCTGTATTTTCAGGGATCTCAGTCAGGGAAGATTCTGTACAACGCTTTTCCTGCAGGACCAATGGATAGTCCTGCAGGACCAGTGGATACTCCAGCAGGAGTAGTGGATACTCCTGTAGGACTAGTGGATGGTCTTGCAGGACCATTCAGTAGTTTTGTGGTTTGATAAACGTAACTCGCTGAAAAGTTTATGTAAAATTATCATCTTATTTCACTCTGATTTTGTGTGCGAATATTCCTATGTAGGATATGTTCTGCTTCACCTCGTCTTGCGGGAGGCACTTCTCTGAGGGGGACATTCCTCTGCGGGAGACGCTGCAGGAGGCAGTCCTCCGTTGGAGACACTGCGAAAGGCACTCTTCTGCATGCGGAACTCCTCTGCAGGAGGCTCCCATCTGGCCTTTCATGGACTAGGTCGACGACCGCCGTCGTAAGGAGTCATCTTTGAACTATCGAAAGCTTACCCGCCTCTGAGTGCCTTGGATTCGTTTGCACTTAGCGCGGAGTGCCTTGCTTTGATTGGCAATCAATTCTTACATGGATTACCAACAAACGTGCCAAATGTAACGTACGTTGAAGAATGAGTCAACATTAGATATGCAAAACAAAATGACAATCATAAAGGTGATATGATTCTAATATAGAATAGCCTTAAAAAATAAAACGACATAAAATGCTAACAAATGAAGTTTAACACCACTAAGAGCACAAACAGATAAATGAACAAGAGATACGATAAAGAAACGACCAGGATTTGACTGGAAGAAGATCAGCAGAAGTTATAGATGATTTCCCTGGGTTGATGATCTCTGAGAGGCGGTCGGAGCAGCCACCACCACCCCGGCTCAGCCGTGACGGAAGACGCGGGTTGTTGGAGCAGACGTGGGAGTTGCAACCAGGTGCTGGCTCACAGCGAGGGGATGGTATGTAATGGGGGTAGGTGCCGATGGTGGTGGCAGGGTCAGAAGTGGTGGCAGTGCTGGTAGTGGTGGCAGGCCTGGTGGTAGTAGTGGTGGCAGGCCGCCCCGCCAGACACAACAGCAGGCCCGTGTCACAACAGGCCCCGGCCCGGGCTTTGATCACCGTCTTATCTACTGAGCCAATTGCGGCCTCGTGAACCGCTCTCAGATTTGTTTACAAACACTCAATTAACGAACCTCTCCCGGGGTTCGCTTCCTCCCTTTGGAATTCCAATATTATTTGCATCATATGACATGTAATTGATTCTGAGGCTAATGGGCTTCTTCCATTATAGGGGTCCTTAAATGATGCCCTAATGGACAAGGTGTTGCACACTTTAATTTCATTAGAAAATATGAAGGAAAGTTTCGCGTGGTTTGCATGGATTAAGCAGTGAAACATTCTGACCGATACGTATGAGCAGATTGGTCGAGCCCGAAATATATCTATTGCCTGAACTCATCCTCATGGTCAGCAGCGATGCTTATATTAGCTGCGAAACAAACTTACTAATTTGTAAAGTTTACTGAGGATTACAAGGCAGATATACATAGGGTATCATGAAACTTCTCAGTTAACAAATGAGAATTGTATCTCTTTGAAAAGAACTTTCATGTTTCTTGATCGCTTGTGTCTTTAGGCTTCAAGACGATTGAGAATTCCATAAATATTTACTTATTCTTCCCAGTCGTGTATATGGCATTTTGCTGGACGTTTATTTGGTTCTCTAATGAAAAAACGAATTTGGTTAGTGAGTTGTGTCGATGGCATCACTTGGCCAATATTGATTCAGATCCTCATTCCATGTTAGTCTCTTGGTTTTGACTTGTTTAACATTTTTCACACTTCTGCCAATATTGGTTAATGGTAACAACCCATCTTGCTCCTCAGTTCGATGTTGATATAGTTGCCATATCCACATTCTGACCAATCATGGGTACGTTTTGATGTGCTGGTACAGTTTCCATGACCAATCATGGGTACGTTTTGATGAAGCACCTTTGGTGTGTTCGTTTTTTCAAGAGAATTGTACCGCCAGCGCCTACACTGTAAACACCACAAAACAGCACGAACGATTAGTGACTAAACCAGTCGGTTCATACGTAGGAGAAACAGCCCAGAAATTGTGGCAGGGACTTGAAGACAACGATGATACAAACTACAGGCAAATCCGAGATCTAGACAACAGTACAAACATGGAACATGCTTGGTTCATTCGAAGCCTCAGAGCACTCGGGGAGGCTCCAGCCATCCATCGATGTACACAATGAACGATGTTTAGCTTAGCTTAATAAACCCTCTTGTACCTAAAAATATAACACACATACACGTCCCCGGCCTGCCGGGGGTATATGAACGAGGCATCAAAAACACGTTTTCAGATAATCGCCCACATACATCAATAAGCTTTCACCATACACCACCTGTACACACTTTAGTCTCTAACATTTCAAATTATCCCTTCCCCTGCCCCGCCTCTTCTTCCTTTCCTCTAACTTTCTGAGAGAAAAAAAAAAGACCGACAGGCATTTCCGCTATTTCCACCGACACCAATTCCTGCCATCACTGATTTGTAAAATGATGCTGATACCTTCTGCCACCATTCACATGAGCAGTGGCACCACTCCAGCTACCACTAGCTTGTCCACTGAACCTTCTCCTACTACCACAAACTTGTCCATCGACACCACCTCCTGCTGCTATTAACTTCTCCATTAACACCACTTCCTGCCACCATTAACTCGCTCACTGGCACCATCTCCTGTCACCTATAACTTGTCCTTGATACCGCCTTCTTCTACCATCAACTTGCCCACTGACACCAATCTCCTGCCACCACTAATTTGTACTGTTGCTTCCTCTACAGAAACAATGGATTGTATTTCTATCATCACCTCAAGCTGGTGTTGTCAGTGATATAGACCCTCGCTTACTGCTGATGATTAATGTCGGACCAGGACTGCCAACAGTAACTGATGACTGTGACAACACTGTTTGATAATGTCGAAGTTGTTGTCTTCATGTGAGGGCTTCACCCACCTGCCGATCGAGGGCCAACGACCTTCCCAGACAAACAGACATCTGGAGACTCGCAGTCGTGAGCATCACACTAATGGCCTCATAATGGAGCCTGACTGGCCAATCAGTACAAGGATCACATGAAATCACAGCAGACCCTAAATCGAACCCAATCAAAGTTTTTCTTCTCTCTCTTTCCTTTGGTATTCGATGCATCCGGTCTTTCCAATCACAGTCCAACAGGACAGACGCGGAGAATCTGTGGAGAGGCTGGGGTGATGTCTGGGACCATTGTGTTAAGCGGGACATAATGGCGCGACTCCTCTCTGGTATCTTAAGTGGCGAGGAGGCATTTGATGGTCGCTCACACTGTGTGCACCACGCTGTTTGCTCGCCTTCCTTGAGCTGCATAAGTGTGATTTCCCTCGAGTTAAGTATGACAGAAAGCTGGATGCAAAGACTACATGCATCTCGACTCTAAAATCTCGTGTGCTTTAGCACTATGATCCATAAAATAAGTGTTTTTATAAGTTTAGAACTGAATACTATGTCAACCCTCGAGACATAGTGGTCAGATTCCCCACGGGTTTACACAGGAAGGACGAACCTACGAGCGAGTGTGGGATGCCACTAGTTGGCCCTCTCCCTCGGCGTGATATTTGACAGAACAGGTGTGGCGGTGTCAGGGACGTGATGTACACCCGAACACAATTAGCTGTGTTGGAGGAGCTCAGCCTCGGACGACACCATCTCACTCAAGCTGGGGATGAGAGAGAGCGCGTGCCTCCCAGCTGACAGATATTTGTATAAGCTTTTAAATCCTGCCATAATTGCGCCGCTCACCTGTGGGAATAAGTTATTAGGGAGTCGAGTGGTACGGGAGTCGCGTTGAGGGAACTTGTGTCGTAACTCTGTTGGCCCACCCCGCTCCCTGGGTCCGGTGTCCATATGAGTACTGTGTGAGTAACGGTGGCGGTGCTTCCTGTGTCATAATTCTCTGCGAGTATCGCTACACGGCGCTAGTTATGGTGCAGCTTCCTGACGATGGTATAACAGTCCCGAGAAACGCAAGGTCGATCCTGCAGACGGGCAGGACCAGTCAGTTGCGTAGAAGACATCTTCAAGGATGTTTGTTTCAACTCCCTGAGCACGACGGTACGACCCTTGAGCACGACGGTACGACCCTTGAGCACGACGGTACGACCCTTGAGCACGACGGTATGACCCTTGAGCACGATGGTACGACCCTTGCGCACGACGGTACCATCCTTGAGCACGACGGTACGAGCCTTGAGCACGAAGCTACGACCCTTAGGTATGATGCTCTTTAAGGTCAAATCAAAGGTTCGTGCGCCAGACCCAAGGGTTCTACCATGTTCAAGGTGTAAGTCTTATCATGATGATCCTGTCACCCAGAGGGTATGTCCGTACGTCCATATTTTGGATGTTTCGCCGACCAGTTCATCATACAAATATGTTATTTCACAATTACACTCCTAGTCAGATGAATGGGTTACTTGGTAGTTAATTTTTCCTTTTAGTTCAGTAGATGATTAGTCTGTAAAATAGCCAATTATCCTGTCGACCAGTTATCCTGTCGACCAGTTATCCTGTCCAAAAGTAAAACAGTTAGTTTTTCATTTCGTCAGATAAACACTCAAAGGAAGTAGTGTGCGATACACCTGAATTAGTTAAGATGATATCTATTACCAGATAAGCCTTAACGAGTCTGTTAGAAAAATCTACCGAGCTGAAATCCGCCAGTCTAAGATCGTCCACTCTAAGGTACACCAGTCTGACATATGCTTGTTCAAAATCCCCCAATTCATCCAGGATACAATACACCAGTCTAAGATCCGCCAGTCTGAACTACTCCAGTCTACCATACAGCCAGTCTCAACTCCTCCAGTCTAGCATTTACTATTCAGAATCTACCGGTCTGATAACCACCTGAGGTAATACAACAAAAATTCCACAAGTCTAAAATTCTATTGTCTAAATCCCCAAGTCTAAAATTCGATGGTCCAAAGATCCACGTCTAGAATATCCACGTCTAAAATATCCTGCAGTCTACAATCCATCAAGAGTATTGTATCTTTGTGGTCAACTTTAATGAAAACTTATGACCGTAAGATAAGATTATCTTGGACAAGGACGTGGCCAGGAAAACCATCAAGAAAAAATACAGCAAATAGAAAAAAGATAATAATGGACAATAACAATATTTGTACTGCTAGTCTACTACTACTTCTAATGATAATGATTATAATGAGTGATAATGAATGATGATGATTATGATAGTAATAATAACAATAATGATAATGATAATAATGGTAATGATAATAACAATGATTATAATAATGATAATGATAATAGTAATAATGATGATAATAATAGTAATAATGATAATAATGATAATAATAACTCATGAGGAAAGGTTAGAGAGGGAAGGAGGAAGAGAGAGAACAAGAGACTGTGATAATAATAATGATGTTTCGCTGTACTGATAAGGGTGAAGAGCCTTCCCTGGCCCAACACCCCTGCAGGAGCAGGGACACATGAGTGCCTCGCCCGGCCCTCTGGCCCTCTGGTCTCCAACATAGACTAAACACGTCTGCTTTATTATCATGTCTCCATCTATACAGATTAGGAATTCAGGATAATATTACTGTCCTCCCGCAGATAACCTCTTCATAAACCATCGAGTCTTATCTGGCTTTCTTATGCACTCCATCCTCCACGTATCCCTCTCCTTTTGATTTACTATCCTGTCTCTATCTGTGCAGATCAGGAGTTCAGGATATGATTACTGTCCTCCAGTAGATAACCTCCTCATAGACGACGTATTGCTATCTGCCTTTGGTCCGTACTCCCATGTATACTTGTATGTCCCAAGTACGCTATTTTTCTGTACACAAAATCTGTGAATCTAGTTTGCATCCAAGTACATAGAAGTAGTGGTAATTATATGTCCACGATGGGGAAGTTTTGACATACGGCGGACGTAGAGATGGTGGGCAGTGAAGACGTCAATAGTCTGTGTTGGTTAATATGAGAAGAGGAAGAGGGACAGGAGATGGAGGAGGTGGAGGAGGAAGGACAGGACATAGAAGAGGAGGAGGTGAGAAGGGTGTGAGGAAGCCACAAGTCACAGTGGTGGGGGCGGCGTCGGCATCTTCAAGCAATGAGCGTCCGGGCGTGTAAGATGGTGTTGTGTAAGGCGAGCCGACTGCATGATGATAAGTGGAGGGTCGGTCATTCGATCTCCCCCTGCAGTCCTCCCAGCTCCTCCCCCACATAGAACCTCTCCCTCATCCCCCCCTACCCCCATCCTCCTCTCCTCCCTTCCTCCCTGTCTACCAAATGACGTCGATAATATAACTCACGATACATATTTCTTTTATTCACTATAGAGGGGTAGAAATGACCAGATGTAGAGTCGTGAGGTTAATGTGATGAAGACCTAACACCAACATGGGTTTAATTGTCTCAAGAGACCGGGTCATAAAACACTGGGATAACGTACCATCAGATATGGCTACGACGAGGATGATCAACACATGCAGAACGCGACGAGACAAATATTTTAGTGATGTTGATCATCAGTAAGTGCCCGGACTGATGAAGAATGATAAGCAAAGTTTCTCAACTTTTCTCTTTAAAGAGGAGCAAGTCTACCTTCCTCATAGTACCCGGAGGCTGTGTTTTGCTTATCCCATGTCCTCTCCTCCCCTCTCTCTCCTCTTTCTGTAAATCTTCTTTTCACCTACCTCCCACACTTCATCTCTCCATCACTCTCTCTTCCCTACTTTTATCATCGTCTATCTCGTGCTGGTATGTCTCCCTGTACACTTCTCTCTTGTCCTCCATCCCTCTTTTCGCCCTATGACTGAGTTCGTCTTTTTCTCCCTTCCTTCTACCCTATTGACACCACTCCCTCTCTCCCTCCCCCTGGTACACACACACACACACACACACACACACACACACACACACACACACTTGGATCTGAAGGACCCGTGCTATCAGAGTGCTCATTGCTTCAGAAGGGTGGTGTGTCTCATATAATTCGCTCTGATGATGACCTTTACACGCTCCATCACTCACACTATAATGCCTCCACGTCTTTAAGAGCTTCACCTATGGACTAAAAAACCGGCTTCTTCATATGAGGTTTTCATCCATCAAAGACTTCAAAGCTGCACTCTCTTGCTGGATGTAACCCAGATAACTTCGTTAGTTAAACAAGAAATAACAAAATAATAAGAACATTGTATTCGTCTTTAAAAGAAATATTAGTTGTCGCAGACCAGCAATATTAGTAATGATAATGATGATCATGATAATAGTAATGATAATGATGATCATAGTGATAGTATTAATAATAATGATATAATGATAAATAATGATAATAGTGATTAATGATGCGTATTGAGAAAGGGGGAGGTGTGTAGAGAACGTAAACACACGTATATATCAAGATTTTTTCCGACGTTTCTTCAAACATTTCATCAACACAGCTCCAGTTTATTAGAGCAATAGAGGCACTTGGATATAATAAACATATCTGTAAGGTCGTTCCATTAGGGTAAAGGAACGCTAATAATTTTGTAAAGTATTATAGATTATTAAATAACGTTTCCAGTGCTCATCCCAAACTTTGAAACACAGTTTTCATGAGATTTATGATACTGATAAACTTTGTCTTATTTTTGTTTTTATGAATCTAAAATAATGTATTGTTCTAAATCCTTAAGGGATTTCTTAATTCATAAATTCTCAACTGAGTTCCGCTGCGTATTTTTTTTAAACAAAGGTAAACACAAAGAGTTTACGATCTCCTCACTGTAAAACACTCGATTCATGTCCTATTACTCTTATAATTCATGTCTTACTGTTCCTATAATTCAGCTCTTATTATTCCTATTATTTACACGTTACTTCACCCAGACTTTCGTCAGCAAGACAGTCTTTATCTTGTCTCTTCTTCCTCTTCGTTATTCGATGAATATCTAAAATGTATTGTCGATGCGAATGTGTTTGTCAATGTGGGATTTGTTGAATATATTGTGGTGGAGGAGAGGCAGGACCTATGAGCACATGATCGATGGAGTGTGAGGCTGGGATAAACATAGTTCCTGGTGACTGCTGACCGAGTGGTTACGAAGTAACTCGGGTTGGAGAGGAGGATCATGTCATTACCCAAAACTGGTCACCGAGCATGTTGAGGTGGGGTGATACTGGAAGTGCTATCACATCATAGTGGAGGGGCTGGGTGTTGTTTGTCTCTGAGACCGGTGATTTCTTCTATGTTGCTGGGTAGTCTGTAGTCTCTGGGTGACGAACATAAATTTTTTGTAGAGTTTACAGGATTCTTTTGTCTTGTACGAAGCTAATGACAGAGGTTGTCCCGTGGGCATCTGTTTGTGGAACTTGTATTGATGACAGATGTGGTGGGTAGATGTCAGGTGTGTGTCGTATGGGTTATGTCGAGTGGGAGCGGTTGATCACTGAGGTTGATTTGAGGGTTCGGGTTGGATTCGGGTCTGTCAGGGGTTAAGACGGTGAGTGTGGCTTTCTATGGAGATGCAGTCATTTTGTTTTGTTTGAACTAGTGTTCTACTTGCGTGATCGAGCGCTGAATGATTAGTGTTGCTTGTGTAGTGCTGGGATGCTGTAATGTAATAACGAGATCGTCTATATATTAAGACAATATTCCCATTGGTTTGTGAGGGAGGAAAGGAGCTCCCCTAGTAGGAGACTGAAGAGGGTTGGAGGAAGTTCAGCCACCTGGGAGACTCCAGTGTAGGGCTTGAGAATTTTAGAAGCGTGTCCTTTGTAAATGAATCTAGCTTAGTGGAGGACAATAAAACTGGGCAATGTTTTCCCGTCATTTCAATAGAAAATATTGCCCAGTAACTTCTGTGTGAGGGCATGTCGAAGGACACACTGTCGATGCTTTACTAACGTTTATTAACAAGAGTACTGAGCAGAAGACGGGGGTCTGTTGTTGGTTAAAGTCAACCAGAATGTGTTGTATGAGACGTGTGTGTTGTGTGGTAGGTGGAGTGTTTGGGGTCTAGAGCCATGCTGGGGAGGCGAGAGTGGGATGTTTTGTTCAGTCTGTGTTCCCACTCACTCCACACTCAGTCTGTGTCCCCTCTCACTCCACACTCAGGTCTGTGTCCCCTCTCACTCCACACTCAGTCTGTGTCCCCTCTCACTCCACACTCAGGCCTGTGTCCCCTCTCACTCCACACTCAGGCCTATCTTTCACATTTCTTCCACCATCACAAACGGCCTAGAAAGGACCCTGTGGTGTGTTGTTGCCGCTTGCTTACCTCCCCTCATGAATTCCTTCTGTATAATATTAGTGATCGAAAAATATCTACAACATCCCCACACAAAAAGATGGAAGACATTTCAGTCATATTCCTCACGATGATGTCAAGAGCATGAGTGAAAGTGGAGAGAGAGAGAGAGAGAGAGAGAGAGAGAGAGAGAGAGAGAGAGAGAGAGAGAGAGAGAGAGAGAGAGAGAGAGAGAGAGAGAGACCATGAAGGCCAGCCTCACATGATGAACAAGTCATCATTATGATCACAGACAAAGTTTGAGAGTGGGATCCACGGAGGGACCACAGCAACAATATCATGCACCACAGCGTGACAGATGCTGTGGTACGATAACAGCAGGGCGGTGCAGCAGCCAGCACAGCAGGGCGGTGCAGCTGCCACCACAGCAGGGCGGTGCAGCTGCCACCACAGCAGGGCGGTGCAGCAGCCACCACAGCAGGGCGGTGCAGCTGCCACCACAACAGGGCGGTGCAGCTGCCACCACAGCAGGGCGGTGCAGCTGCCACCACAGCAGGGCGGTGCAGCGCTGTGAGTGTGTGCAGGAAACTCTCGCCTGAGAGAATAGAGTGACACAACACGTTAGCGACGCTGAGGCTCAGGTTTCATATCAATTATTATAATGATAACAGCCTTAGCGCACGGATTTTAACGGTGGAAGGATAATGTCGTCCCACTTTTTCACATTTTCGGTATACATTACGTATGTATGTATGTATGTATATATATATATATATATATATATATATATATATATATATATATATATATATATATATATCAAGACTGGTTTACTTATGATTATCTACTCTTGACCACAAATGTACAAATATTCATGTATTCATGTGTAAGAATCATTGTGTACATAGAGAACGTTGTATAAATTTCATCCTAACTGCTCATCCCTTGCCCCGGTGGAGCCTCCTCGTGGTATCTGGCAATCCAGTCATTATCTGTCGTGTCAGAAATAACAAGCAACAGCCGAGTGTACTTTAGAATCATATATTAGGATGATAATCCTGTCTTCCTAACATTTATGGTTGAGTAGTGCGTTGGCGTAGGGGGTAAGGAGAGGCGGGCGAACAGCTTGGTCAGGTGGAACTGCTAGATGGAAAGAATCAGATATTTATGAAGACACAGACATCGCACTGACGACCTTACTGAGGGAGGTGTGGGTGGGGTGTGTTAAGAGGCGGTGAAGACGATGTCAAGTTTGTGTTGACGCAGATTTAATGTAGGCATTAAACCCCGTAGAGCAAGGAATTTCCTTTTTCCTTTTCTTCTTTCAGTTCTTTGTTATGACTGTTTATGAGAGAGACAGAGAGACTCTACAGTGAGGAATGCTATATGTGGTGTTGATAGCCACACATAGTGTAGGCTCCACAGAGATGCTGACCAGCTGGTGTACATAGCACCTCATACTATGCCACTCTACGTTTTTCTGTAATCATCTGGAACTGTTTTGAAACTGGTTTATAGACTTCCAGTCACATGGTCAGAGGATGACTATAGGAAGGGACCAAGAGGTAAAGGTAAATGCTATAAACCAAAGCTCTTTGACTAGTAGCACACTCAGTCTGACCTGGTCAGTAAGACAGACGCAGATGTCTGCAATTACTGGGTCCTGATAGACAGAGAGGACGGTGGTCGACCCTGTCAAAGCCACCTCTGCTACAGTGAGCCAAGGACTGAGTGATCAAGGTAAGCTGCAGAACGCCCTCCACGATGATCTACGATCATTCAATAATCGCGAGGTAAATTCTCAGTAAAGACTCCTTCTATTCCAAGGGTAAGAGGAACACTACGAATGATAAACGAAAATTGAAAAGATGAGAACATCAGAGATTTTCTTCCTGCATTTTAAAGGAACTCTGCTGTATTTCAAGACGTCAAATGTCAACAAAACTTTTAAGTCTTATATTGAATGAGAAGACTCTCTCTCTCTCTCTCTCTCTCTCTCTCTCTCTCTCTCTCTCTCTCTCTCTCTCTCTCTCCGGTATGTATGTGAACTGAGTCTAACAGGATTCGATCTTCAGATTCTGAAAACCAAGGAATAATCTCAAGCTTTTTCGTTTCTCACTCGCGTCTCTCAGATCAGAAATACCCAGTTTCTACCTCCTGAGATCATGCCCTCATTCCGATCACTTCATCCTCCAGCACATTCCTGCTGGTTACAGATACAAATTCTATTCAAATAACATTCTTTTTTTCTTCGCCTTACAGGTGAATCCTCTCATCAAAGTCATTTTAGCAATAACAGATCGTAAACTGAACCACGTTGTGCCTCACCTGAAGGAGGTGTTGTCTCCACCCCAAACCAATTAGCCACCTTTATGTAAATGTTTACCTGTGGCCTAAGTGGACCTTGACTTGCTGCACTCTGTCCAACAGAGGTTTATACATTTCCCTCCCTGATGTACGAGTTACTCCTGGGAATAATGGGGTGCATTTAAATATTTAGCTTTTTTCCCAAGGTGTATTCTATTTGTTTGTGAAAGATTTATTCTATGAACAAGTTGTATATATCATTACGTTCAGTAAAGAAAAAAGTTTCTCTATATGTTCTAAGTCTGGCAATTCATCTTTGTTGTTGTATGGTAAGTCTTGAGATGATGAATGTTCAGGTATAAGAAACTCTGAAATTTCAGAAGCATTCTGACCTTCTTATTCTTGGGAAAAGTTTCTTCTAATACTTTCTGATACTGGAAGACACGCCATATGGTTATCAATTTTCCGGTTTAGACATTTGGTTAGCTTTAACTAGATCTAGCATTGCTTGGCGTGAATTAGGCAGGTTAAGCCTCGTTAGACTTAGTGATTCTAAGATTACTTAATTCCATAACTGAACATCACCTATGTTGTGTCTCCATGGCTCCCGGCAGCACCAGTGGCCACCACCTTTGGTTCTCGTGATATGAAAATGCGAAGTTTTATAAGTAAACAGGCTTTATGGCTGCGTCACTTGGGCCAGGAATGAAACACCACTATTGATGATGTGGAGCACCACATACATAATGAACGAAACCTCGACTTTTCCATCATAGTACAACTTTTTCATGCGTTGAACGGATGGAGGAGTGTGTACATGGTCAAGAAAATGTTTTGATAACATTTCATCCGAGATTGGTCGAGCGATTACGTATCACTTGCCTCTTGTCCCTGTGTGAGGTGTCGGATCGAGCCCATACCAGAGCATGGACACATGGGAGATCACATCCCCCAGCCTGTGATGGTAGGACGCATGACAACCCACACGTTTCCTATCATTCTCATGTGTGATGAGGTCAGGATATCATTGCTCCTTAACCACTCCGACCTCCATAAGCCTGTTTGGGACAGGAAGAGGGGACAATGTCCCACTACTGTCCACAATCTGTCCCACTACTGTCTACATATACTGCATATTTATGTGTTGGATGCACTACATGTGTTAAGTTGGGAATACTGCATCAGCTTCTAAGGAGACGGTGTAGCCCGTGAGCGAGACATTATAATGTTCCTATAATCAACGTTTGATACTTTCCACAAACTTAAAGTTACCGATCCATGACGTCACCAGGAAAGAAAGTAAATCGTTTTATGCTGACAAGGAAGATAACTGGACTAGTGGAATAAATCGTGAATGAAATAGGTAAATAGGTCAGTATCTTTAAAGATGTGGTTTCATGTACGGGTGGTCTTTGTATAAAGGAAAACATAAGAGTTAAATACGTACCATCTGTGCAACATTTCCTTTGGTCTTCCGAAGGTATTGTCAAACAGGAAATTCAATTTAAGAGAATAAATATAAGATGTGAAGCTTACGTGCTACAACGACTGAGCTGAGGAAACACACACATACACACACACACACACACACACACACACACACACACACACACCTGCCCAATGTGTCTCAGTAATCACCACAAGAGCTAACTCTCTCTCTCTCTCTCTCTCTCTCTCTCTCTCTCTCTCTCTCTCTCTCTCTCTCTCTCTCTCTCTCTCTCTCCTTTCGGGGCGAGAATTGTTTTTCCTTGAGTCTCCCATTAATATACTTGATGAGGGAGGGACGTCCTCCCACTCATAAACGACCATCATACCCTAAACCCAAACACAATAATTCCCCCGTCACTAGCATGGCCTCCTCCTCCTCCTCCCATGTTCTATTATAAATGTATAACAAAACGACAAAATATATGCCCGGGCAGGATGCAGCGGCGCCCCTCCTCCACCACGGGTGTCGGGCCGTGTGATGGCGCTGGCATCGCCCTCCCACTGGCGGCAGGAAGGACGAGTCGCGTCGTCGCAGCCGCCACCCTCAGTGTGTTTACATGAATTATGTTGTTGTTCTAAGAGGCGACTAATGTACCTTGATAAATGCATTCATGACTGCAGCAAGTAAGATGTTTTTAAAAGCTCTTCCCGGGCATGTTGGCCGCCCTCCAAGACCCTTCTGAAGCCGGGTTAATAGCGCGCCTCTCTCCGGCCGCGCGCCGGGCCGCTGCTTCTCTGGCGAGATATTTACTTCACAGATCACGTAAATGGATCATCAGACTCGTTTTCTCACTTACGTTACTTGATGGAAATAACCCACTGGTTAGTAGGGACAAATATTTGCAAACAAGTATTTGCTTCACCAAATATTTTGATTCGAAGCAGTAAGGGCAAGGTGAGCGTTCACAGCTCAGGGAGGGAGTTCTGTACAGAAGGCGAGGGCCGGGTTATCTGCCTTTCTCGTTTTGCAAGTTACTTAACTGAGCTGTGGCAAAAGAGGGTTGGCCTATGGCAACATGCAAGGGGACTATAACAACTGACCCTCTGACCAATTATATAAGAGTATGATGAGAAAAAAGAAAATAGTTATATTCTGTCGTCAAAGATTGAATACTGACAAACATGAACTTGCTTAGCGATGATGTAATCCCCGTGCTGGTGTGAATGTACTACATATGTACGAGTATGTAATATTACGTGGAAATATGATACCACTGGACCAAACATTCCTGGAATTCGATTCTATTCTTATAGTGTGTCACCGTCAGTAGGAGGATCAGGCGATGGGACTTCGATGACCACGTACAAGATCTATGATGAAGGGTTTTCTGGGTAATTCTTTTTACTGTCCGGATGGTGACGCACGCGATGCCTGTGTCTTGACCAGGGCTTTTCGTTATCGTACACCGCATCTCTGCCAGCTCTGCACTACCAGCCGTACGATATGCATGATGAGTTACGCTAAACTTTCTCATTTTCAAGTCCTAATGAGCACTTTCTCCTTACGTAATGAAAATTTAGTTTATCAGCTTTACTGTATTTTATTTCTCTCTCTCTCTCTCTCTCTCTCTCTCTCTCTCTCTCTCTCTCTCTCTCTCTCTCTCTCTCTCTCACACACACACACACACACACACACACACACACACACACACACACACTGCACCTAAGGAAGTACAGAGCTAGTACAGAAAGCCTAGAGGAAAGCAACACAAGAGGTACCAGAGTTAACAGAATAAAGTTTCGAAAAAGGATAGAGGCTTTAAATTTACCCAGCTTGGAAGAGAGAGGAGTAAGGGGTGACTTGGTCATAGTGTTTAAGCTTTAAAACTGGTCGATGAAGTGGACAACGAACAGTTACTCGAAAGATGTAGGGACGACATGACACGAAATCAAGCGAGAAGCGTTTAAGAAATATATAAAGAAAGAATGGAAGAGGATGACTGAGGACATGGATAATGCAGACTTGATACATAAGTGTAAGATGTTGTATGATGGTAGAGAACGTTTGGGAGATGGGGCCTCGCGAGTGTATATCCCCTCCTCCCCGTAGAGTACAATTGGTAATTACACACACGTTGAAAAAGAAACCTTCCTTCCCTTGGATGGAAGAGGTAATAAAGTCATACATACACAGGACCCACGCCCCTGGTAACCCTACCACGAGTTATCCTCCCCCTGCACGTGGCCTGTCGGGAGAAGGTAATGATATGGAAGACGAACTATACAACCTCTGATTATCAAGGTCGGTGTGTCGGACGGGGTTGTTCTGACCAGAGGGCAACACAGCCACGGCAGCAAAGACGTTTGCTAAAGCTGGCCTCTTAGCTCCTTGTAACGTGAGGCCTTACAGAGCAGGTCATCATAGGGTAAGGCTCTACAAAGCCATGCCTTACAGGATGAAGAGACCATCCTACTGCGAAAGTCCTTCTGTCCCCAGCAAAAGGGGACACAGACTGTACAACTTACCCCGCAGGTCCCCATTATTAACTCTACTCAAGAGCGTGGCCACTTGGTAGGCAGTCAGTGTTGTAGTTGAGGCTAGGAACATGAGACGCTCCAGCTCTTGATCGAACTCGTCTGGTTAGAAAATACTGCACAAAAGATAGGACGAAAAACGCGACTAAAATCACAAAACCAGAGCCAAATGGTGAGACAAGGAATCAATCTCTCTCTCTCTCTCTCTCTCTCTCTCTCTCTCTCTCTCTCTCTCTCTCTCTCTCTCTCTCTCTCCATTTGAATAAGATGTTTCTTTAAGTCTGCAGAAAGAAGGTATAAGTATTACTTATGAAGATCCTAAATTTTAGAAATGCTAGTGAGTAACTGACCTGGTGTAGAAATGTTTCTAGATTAGTAGGTGGAGACACAGAAAAATACTGACTATATAGTCCCTAGATGCTACAACACTAGCGAAAAATACATTCAAACTATAAATACTTCTAGATTTCTTGATGAAAACTATAGGGTTGACTTTGGTAGATGCTACATGTTGAAAAGGGTAGCAAGGAATAGTCACAGTCCAAGGCAGATTATGAATTAGAATTTGTTCATGACCTGGTAGGATTAGATCATGCTTTGGTAGAATCAGTTCATACACTGCTAGGATTAGTTAATGATCTGGGAGAATTAGTTCATGATCTGGTAGAATCAGTTCATAATCTGGTAGAATCAGTTCATGATCTGGTAGAATTAGCTCATGATCTGGTAGAATTAGTTCAAGGATTAATGGCATTAGTTCATGATCTAGCGGCGAGGGATAAGTATACCAAAAGCCTCTGAGTGGCTCAGAACTTACCGTGGCTATCGCAGAGGGCGGCAAGCGGCGGGGGCGGCGTGGGCGGTGAGGGCGAGGCTCTGCCACCCACGCCCGGGGTGGGCACCATGGGCGCTCCCGGAGACTCCGGTGACACGGGTCGGTCTGTGGGTGGACGGGGCGTTACAGACTTGTGGGCGTGGCCATGGGTCATAATGGGGGTGGGAGAATGGATGTGGTTCCAAGGGCGTGGTAGTGAGTCGAAGGCGTGTCAGTGGGCGTGACATTTGGCCAGGGGGTGTTCAGGTGTGTCAGAGAGTGTAAACGCGGAGGGCGTGGCTTTAGGTCGAGGGCGTGGTATTGGGTCTAGAGGTGTGGCTGTGAATCAGGGGGTGTGACAATAGGTCAGGGGGAGTGGCAGTAATTCAGGAGGCTTAGCAGTGGGTCAAGGGGGCGTGATAGTGAATAAGTGTGCATGACAGCAGCGCTAGGGAATAGCTGTGTGTCAGGGGCGTGGCAGTGAGTTACAGGGGTGTGGCCTTGGGTCAGTGGGTGTGTCAGTGTGCTAAGGCGTGTGACAGTAGACCAGGTGGGTATGACAATGGTTCAAGAGGCGTGGCAGTGGATCGGGGGCATGACTCTGGTAGAGGAGGCGTGGCTTTAGAAAAGAGGACATGGCCTTGGTGAAAAAGGCATGGCTTTAGAAGAGGGGGCGTGTTGGTGTTTCAGGAGGGCGTGTCAGGGTTTCCGGGGGTGTGCCAACGTCTCAGGGGGCGTGGAATCATAGTAAGCTAGAGGACGAATTTGCATTTTTAAAACCTATGAGAATAGATGTATCAGTAAACATATATAAGTGAAGAATAAAGAAATAAGAACAGAATTACGAAAGTCTTTCATGACCAGAGGTTACAGAGATGGTCAACACCTGCAGGTACATCCCAGACTCTACATATAAATCACCCAACATATCAGAGACTCCCCAGATACACAGAAAATCTCCACATGTATCCTAGGCCCGCCACACATATACCAGACTCAACATATATATTCCACATAGAATCTTTACTTATATCCTAGACTTTTTCACTCTCTCTCCACACACTCACATATATATATACACACACACACATATATATATATATATATATATATATATATATATATATATATATATATATATATATATATATCACTAATTGACTGATTTATTATGAAAAGGTAGGTGTTTCATGAAGGGTATTACCAATGGTATCAAGAATTGTTTTTGTGTAAACGACTCAAGACATCGTCTCATGATCAAGCCTCGCGGAAATTCTATTTCATCAATAAAATAACGATTATAATATTCTAAATAAAGATAAGATAAAAGTTAACAGGAAAGATTTCTCATCGATGTTTTTAGTTTATATTCAACTTTATTTGCATATCTTAGGTTCTGTTACTTCAGTGGTGTGATTTTAAGTTTCATCATAAATTAATATCTGCAGATCATAGTTTAGTTAATTCAGTTCTTCAAGACCTGATGATGATAACTTTCTCAAAACTTTGTTAAAACAATGTTCTGTTTATCACTAAGATAACTCTTACTACAACTAATATGTGATATACATATATATATATATATATATATATATATATATATATATATATATATATATATATATATATGATCCAGGACACATTTTGTGAGGGTTGTGCCTGTTCAAGGCAGCACTGCAGTCATGAGCGGGAAGTGACGGAAGGACGGACGGGTTGATGCTGAAGACACCATATGTTGCTTGTGTTCTTGCTGGCTGTTCTGTACAGTGTGACGATGAAACCTGAATATGGAGCCTTGGAAGACGTAGCATATGACTAGATGATCTTTGTAATCAGTAACAGATTAATACTCTGCCATAGGTACACTCAACTGATACTGAAAGGCTCTGAAAAAAAGATATCCTTTTCCTCAGTCATCGAAACTGCTTTATTTGTTGTTGAAAAATATTTAGCTTCTATGTTCGTGGATTAGACAAACCTTCGTGAAGCATCCTGGAGTTGGGAACTACTTTCCTACCGTCCAAATCTTATCTTTATCCAGATGTTAGAACCGCCATCAGGAGGCGTGCCTGGACTCGTCTTTCACCTCATCTCCCACTTGTGGTGTGAGAGACATAACACAAAGGGGTCGAGCCTGCACCAAACAATTCACTGTCGTCAGATAACTTGCCTACCTAGCGTGTCCATTCTGTGTGGGGCGGGCGGCTGGTGGTGTGAGCCCTGGAGGAAGGCTCGCCAGAGGCCCTCTGCCGTTGGGGGTGTCCTCTCCTCCAGCAGGGAAGCTGTGTCCTTGCCCAGGCCGCCTGTGCTCATGGAGAGCATCTTCAGGGGCGCCTCGCTTGAAATTAGATCCATCGTCATGCTGAGATCCGCCTGTGACGTCCTTGTCCGTAGGTGCTCGAAGGATTCCCAACGGCAGGACGTCCGCGACTGCAAGTTTCCACTGGAGCAAAGGCGCTTGACGAGGCACCTCGAGTTAACGGGTAGTTGCCTCGTTAAACATGATGATGTGAAGTGTTCACCAGCGGGTAAATAAAACTAGCAAAGGAGGCGTGTGAGCTGCACTGATCAGGGCGCGGGTGTTGGCACCGTCACACGAGCACCGCCCAATTTGTCGACTGATCTTCAGCATCATATGTCTTGCTTCTCTCGCATCCCGTCCCCCCTCGCGAGATGCCGTGCAGACCCGGCTGACTTAAAACTGTTCTTATTCGTCGACATATCTGTATCGGGATGGTGTTTTAAGTCGTGCATTTGACAGGGTTTGTGACTGTACTTTTTAAAAAATACTTTAGTATACAATAATCTTGCACATAGATTAATACTATTCTAATGTTAAATAAGTAACTGGCAGTTATTCCATTGGCAACGATTGGCCAAGAGAACCGTGAGATGCTGCAGCGAGATTGGTGGTCCGGTAGGAGAGGCGGACCCGAAGATTCTATACTAGATATACCAGTAACACAACTTTTGGCTTTAAAAACAGTGTGTTCTCTCACAAAACATGTAAAGTAATGGGAGGAAAATATTTCGAAAAGTACATGATGCTTTAGTCCATATAGATCGTGTAGGTTTTGGATCTTTTATAAGCAGTAGAGAAGCTGTTGTAAAATATACTACAGTGCAACTCATACACACGGGGCGGGGCGAGAGATAAGTGGCATTATTGACATTTTTACTACCCCCGTTTGGAATGCAATTTAGGAAGGAATTGGGCAATTTGGTAAGCCGCCTATCCGGTGTATGCCTAAGCGCCCGTGATGGAACAAAATGAGGGTGGGAAACCATATTTTCCTGTGGAACAAGACTGTGGCTCGGCGCGGGGCCGGTCCGGGAGGGTACGTGGGACGCCTCTCGCAGACCACCAGCCAGCCGCTCGCAGGTCGCCTTCTTCCTCAGACAACTCCAAGCTTGAGGAAATATCTGGGTGTGTTTAGCGAGATGTTGAGTTGCATCTTAACGTTGGGAACATTAACATAATCGATCCTTCACGACGGGGCTTTAACCATCGTGTCAAGATGGGGGTAAGTCTGGTGGAGGGAGGGAGGGAGGGAGAGAGAGTGTGTGTGTGTGCGCGTGTGTGTGTGTGTGTGGAAGGGACGGAAAAAGATGGAGAGTGATAGAAAGAGAAGGAGAGTTGATATTTAGTGTAAGGATGGACGACATGAGGAAGACTTCAATAGACGATGTTGGAGTCCACCTGTATGCACCTTCTTCAGCAACACCCTGGCCAACACCTCAACACTGCCACGATCACCATTAGCACCTACACCACCGATCTCCACCAACATTATCACCACCCCTAACCCTATCACCACCACCCAATACCACCATCCTGTCACCACTTCCCACAGCCACCATTCTGTCACCACCACCCACGACCACCATCCTATCACCACCACCACCACCACCACCACCCCAGCCCTACAACCACCACCGTCACCTCCATCTATATCTCTGCCGTCACCACCACACAGAACAGGTGGATACCCTCGCCTTCAGATACAAGGGGAAGGGCAACCAGGGGTGAGGTGTTATTCGATAAAAGGTGTTAAGAATCGGAACATCTTAGGTACATACGTACAATAAAGAAGATGCAGGTGACAGTAAGGCCAGCCAGCGTTTGAAAGGTTTAAGAGAACAAGAACTGAGCGTACAGCAGGATAAGAAAGGAGGAACAGAGAAATTTTGAACAAAATATTGTGGACAACGCAGAAGATAAATCAGAACTTTTCCATAATTTCATTAGATGTGAATTATCACATGAAGAGAAGCTGATCAAGGATAAGGAATTCAAAGGGAACAGTAATAGAGGAGGATGAAGAGATATATGAGGAGCTGATTGAAATTAAAAGACTGTTTTTTACAGTGGAAAACACCAGAGCCACAACATCGGTGAAATGGAATGGGAAGGTCTTGGAGAACAGTGGAATGTCTTGAAAATATATAGAAGACTACTGTTAGGACTTTACCCACATAAGGCTCATGGTCCTGTTGAGGTTACCCCATACGCACCGAAGATAAAGTGTGCAAATACATTTAACAAGCCCCTTGTTCTGTTGTTTGAAATGTCCCTGCAGGAAGGTTAAGTGCCAGGGGAGTGAGGGATATGCAGTAAAGGACTCATCGTGAATATGATTTACAGGAAATGAACTGCAGATCCCCACTTAAGGGGAATTTCAACGACCAAGTGTTAACTGGCAATCATTAGAATCGCATCCAGGTATTTGGATTATGAAATATTCAGCAAGCTGTTCACATCTGCATAAGACCAAGACATGATTCTCAGGTTTGGTCAACGCGATTAAAGAACAAAAGAATGAATAGAGAAGGTCCAGAGAAGTGTAAGAAAGACGGTGCCCCACGAGTGTAGAACTCCCTCCCCGTACAGTACACGAGACGGGGCCCCACGAGTGTAGAACTCCCTCCCCGTACAGTACACGAGACGGGCCCCACGAGTGTAGAACTCCCTCCGCTTACAGTAAAAGAGACGGGGCCTTGCGAGTGTTGAGCTCCCTCCCCGTACAGTACAAAGAGGTGTACACGATCGGCCCCACCAGTGTTGACTCCCCCCCCTACAGCCACCCCACACCCCCCAAACAAGTAGACGCCCCAGAGTGAATCACCCCATCGCTACAGTAAAAAGACGCCATGATCACTCCCTCCCGACACTACAAGAGCCACTACACAATACGCTACACACAGACCCCACCTCCCACCACACCATCTCACCCACACACACACCCCACCACCACCACCACCACCGTAACCTCCACCAGAGCCTACATCACCACACCACTCCAGCCAATCATACCACTCCACCAAACAACCTCCATCGACCCCATCCACCCCACACCACCACACCACACCTACCCACTCGGCCGCTCCACACACATCAACACACACACCACACCACCATCAACCCAGACCCCCTTCACACGTCCCCACCACAACCCCCACTATAGCCCTCACCACCAAAACAACCCTTGTCTACCCCACCGCACAACCCACATACCCCCATCAAACCCCACACCACCGCACACCGTTACTGGACATCATTGTGTTGACGCGGCTCATTATGTTACCTTGTTGTTTAGCATGACGATGCATCGTTGTCCAGGGAAGTAATTAGGAAATAGCTTATCTTAGTGTGTGTGTGTGTGTGTGTGTGTGTGTGTGTGTGTGTGTGTGTGTGTGTAGCTGCCTATTTGCAGGGTATATGGGTGGAGCTCTACAGATGCCCTATATCTTTAACTTTCTATATTATCATACTCACGGATCCTCATTTCTGTTAAATACATCTTTAGATTCTCATGTCGACTCATCCTCATAACACTGGCTATAGTAGTATTCTCATCTTTCCCCACTCTCCGTTTTCTTAATTTCTTACGTCCTCAAGCATAAAGGTTCTTAGCTCTCTCTTCCACTCCTTTGATACCTCCATAATCGACCTCGGTGAGGAACGTGGAGGCTGTGGTCATGTCTCGTTCTCATCTTTTAGTTCTTATCTCTTGGCAGGTCTAGGACAGCTGCAACCTTCTCCCTGTAGTTTTACTCCCGTGTTTAGTGTATGATGTTATTTGCTTGTCGTTGTACACTTCAAGTATCACTTCGAGTATTGGATCTAATTTCTTCATACACATTTCTAACATGTCTGTCTCCATGTAATTGAAGACTGTGTGTGTATACACCAATACATGTAATGTGCACTTCTCTACCAGTCGTTCCTCGGTGTCGTCTTCATATCGCACATAAATGGTTTCACTTTTCATACAGATAACCAGCGCTGGAGACTGGTCAGTTCTTCCTTAACACCTTGAACACATCGGTACGACCCTTGAGCACGAAGGTAAGACCTTTGAACACTACAGCACGACCCTTGATTACGAAGGTACGACCTTTGAGCACGAAGGTAAGACCTTTGACGGCAAGATACTTGGGTAGGATGGCCTGGCTTCTAACTTGACCTTCAAGTGTCAGGTCAGAGGTCAAGCCATCATACCCAAGAGTCGTATCGTCGTAAAGAGTATCATACCAATGTACTGAATGAATTAAAGCATCTCGAGATGTGATCTTTCTTGTTTCATTCTATGATAACTATAACCCAGAGTTCGTGTTATCTGAAGATGTTGTTGTTTGAGGATTTATGTAATTGTTATATAAGACTTGGAATTCGTTCTGAGTCATGGTGGTCAGGCAACGTCTTGAGGAGTTCATGATATACGTCATCACAGTTATTCATGATCTGGTACTTACATACAGTGAGACGTGGGCGCTAAGAGGCTGTGCAGCCGTCCGTGTGAACGGCCCCCCTGGACCCCTTCAGGTACCTTACGAATTTAGATAATTCAGGTGTTGTCGCTAATGCCTTCTTTACGGCGCCCTGAGGCTGTAGATGCACGGAAGAAACTGACGAGAAACACAAGATGATGTACAGCTTCCAATAACCATCACTTCATAGTTCTTATCAGGATATCGACCTTTTGGTAATAAATCAGATGGTTTAGATTACCATCCCTTGCATGGAGTAATCCGCCTTTGAATCGTTCAGAAGAGAAACTAGACTTTATGATGATGGACCGTAAAGTTTAAAGTTGTGGAGTTGGTTCTCCATCTTCGGCCAGACGGAACACAGTACACATGACCGCTAATACGTATGTCACTGTCATCCTCCGGCACTCACTATTTCTATAAAGGTCAAAAGGGTCCATCATCCCACTCTACCTTCACACAATCTCAGCTCAAAGGGTCCCCTAGCCACGCAGTTGGACCACCCCGAACCGCTCAGTGTATACTTATCACTTAACAAGCAATCAGAGTGGCAGTCAGAATAGCAATCCGATTTCCGAGGTGGAGGTGCTAGCCAGCCTGTACCAATATAGACAGGGATTAGTGTGCATTACGACATGCTGGCTCTGATGGCTACGGTCAACATGGCCTCTGTCGCCCACATTAACACTCGTTCGAACCCACGCCTCACGCCCACACCTCCCACGCCTCATCCACCTCACGTCAGCACCTCTGACTCCCCTGCCCCTCAAACCCAAGCCCCTCACGCCCGCAACAGCCCTCCTTGGCAGAGACTCATAGTGGAGACATGATCTGGTTGTTACAAAAACTATGAATTAAGAAGGTAACTTGTGTAGCGTGAGTGAGTACATCGGGAAGTTCCACGAGACACTTGTTATTGACACCTTGGGGGTAACAACACCTGAGTGGCATAATGGGGAGAAATATGCCGGACAATCCTGCCAAAAGGGCGCCTGGACTGGTAGGAGTAAGTGTCGTACGTTTGCAGTGCTCGAGACTCGACAAATATTTTTTTCATCCAATAATTACGGCTGTCATGATAGTTATTATAATAGTTAACTGTAAGAGTAAATACTGAGAGAGGTTGCAAGCAGCCAAAAGCACTTCTGAGTATGAATACCACGACACACCCACTAGATATGATGGCTTCAAGGATTTTGCAGTAAAGAAAATTTCATGGCTTAAATAATGGTGTCGAAACCGGTCTTGCTAAAACAGCTAATACTTAGCTTACCACAACAGCTAATACTTAGCTTGCCACAACAGCTAAAGGCAGGTTACCTTCCGTCGCTGTCTTTGTGTTATCATCTTCAGTGTCAGATATTGCAAGCAACATCTTAGGTTATCTAGATACAAACTACAAAGGGATATGGTTATGTTTTGTTCCTGAGCTAAGAATCGGTGTGGAGGTCTGAGATTTTACTGAACTCATCTTGAGCCAAATGCAAGGACGAGGATACAAAACAGTCATTCGAAATGTAATGGTTTCGTATTCCATTTGGCTACAGTGAGCGAGATACTGTGGTGAAATAGAATCTAGTAACTTCCGAAATAACAGGAGTAAAAATCTTCCTGTCTCCCAGTGATGAATCCGTCGTTGATTCTCTTGGTAAACACAAGCTTAGGAAACTCATTTTTGAGTAAGTCAAGAGAAGACTCGTCGTGTCATCTGTGTCGTAAACACAGTGAAATCCTCCTGATTTGGAAACAGCAACCTTCCCTTGAGCAATGAGTCGTAACACTTCCATCGTAGGCCCTGTAAGGTATGAGATTTATCACACTTGGAATAAAGCATGGGCTAATTTATCATGTTCTGTAAACAGTAAACGTTATTCGTAAACATCAGGGAATAGCAATCCCATTATGCCTCTCGTAAATTGTGAGCATTATAACCTCCTGAGCAGAGCTTGAGTGAGGGCTGTACGGGCCAGCCGGGGACGTAGGAGTAAACTGCGATTAGGGCTCATAACATCAACTTTTGGAGTAAACTGTGAAAGCTGGAGTCACGCTGATCAAACATCCTGGTCCTGGAGAGGAAGGTGATCATTAGCACGGGTGCGACAGCCTTGGTAAGTGGGGGAGGGAGGGGACGAGGGGCTACACCTGATGGAGGAGGTAGAGTGGGCTCTTGAGGATGTGGGATCCCAGGGGTCTCTTCCTGGGGTGCTGGAAGGTGGAGTGCTCCTTGCTAGAGTGGAGTGCTTTTGACTGGAGTAAAGTTTTCCTTTCTGGGATGGAGTGTTCATTACTGAAGTGAAAGTCTTCCTTGCTGGGGAGGAGCGTTCCTCACTAGGCTGCTGGATGGAGAGCACTTCTTCCCTTAAGGTGTTGGGGAGGGAAGTCCTGGAGTGTGAAGTAATTCTTGGCATTTTGTTTCCTCTTGTTTGCTCTGTTGGGTTAGTTGCTGGTGCTGTGAACCCTGGGCCAGGATGGTGGCAGGTGTATCCCTTGTTCAGGAGTCCAGTGGGTTGCCCTCACGGACTCCTAAGGATTGATGATCATGGACGTTTGACTCGACTGTCGTTTTTTTTCACAAAGCTTCGCCAGTGAGGACTACCTCGGAGCAAACCTGTGCATGCAGCTAATATCATAAATGCGAGGCGTTACTATGGTTGCTAAACAGAAGTACTGAAAAACGTGAAGATATCTCACATCCTGAGACGAAAATACAGACAAGGGGAACCTTGTGAAACTCTCTCTGGCACTGATGCCGGACCTCTCTCTCTCTCTCTCTCTCTCTCTCTCTCTCTCTCTCTCTCTCTCTCTCTCTCTCTCTCTCTCGTGAGGGAGGTGGGGATCGAGGACGACGTCCTTCCCTGGAATGTGCAGCACGTCCTCTCCTTCCTCATGATGAAACAGTTGAGTGTTGGATGAGCTCTGTTCTTGTGTGATGTGGAACGAAACTATGACAATTCATTATCTATACGACATGGAAATGATTGCTGTACGACATTATGTATAATCAGATATGCAAATGAATGTATATGTCCGTTGCATCATGTAAGAAGAAACAACAATACTTCCTCACTACGCTAGTGGTTCAGCAATGAAATGGAATTCTTGAAAAAGAGTAAACAATCCACTGCAGAAAGACCACTCGAGTGTCCAACGTAAACAGTAACAAAGGAACACTCCCTCGAAGATGTGAGAAGCAATAGTGGACATTTGTCCCTCCAGAGAGACAGTATTTTACCCATAATCCACTGAGAATAACCCGGGCTTAGCACTATAATACCCGCAACAACGTGTCATCCGAACAGAGCCGATAAATACTCGGTTAAAAATCCTCTTCCCTCCCTGGAGAGGACGGGAATGAGGGGGAAATAATGGAAAAAAATGAAAATGTACGAGTTAGCCATTGACTACCCGGCCGGAGCATCATTGTCGATTCTTTAATATGCAAATCCACGTCCTTGGCTGTAATGAAAGGATTTATATTACGGTGGCGAGTCAAGGGTAATTGATTGTGGCCGAGATGGGGAGTGTGGTGTTGATGGGATGGAGTGGGAAGAGAACGCTGGGGCGAGATGGAAATATAAAGGGGAGAGAAGAGATTGAATGGTGTTGGGATGACTTGTACGATAAGTCTAAATCTGGTTGATAATCTGGTAGTATGAGTGTATAGCATCCAATCAGCCTCGGAACGTGGTGAAATTGGTGGTTTTAAACAAGGTATATCCACCAATTTGCCTCGCAAACGTGGCCTAATTGGTAAGTGTGTGTAACCAACAATTAGCCTCTGAAATGAAGTATGATTGATGGTTATAATGGAATATAAACAACAATTAGCCTCAGGAGCATGAACTAATTCATGGTTTTGATGGTGAAACCACCAATTAGCCTCGCAAACGTGCCGTAACTAGCAGCTGAAATAGTTTAACCAACAATTAGCTTCGTGTACGTGGTTTAATTGGTAGTTATGATAGAGACTGACTACCAATTACCCTCTGCTACTTGTAATGGTGTAGAGGCTGGAGGATCATCATCCAGCAAAAGACTATCTGGTCGAGGGATGTGAGGAGGGAAGGGTCATGGCTTCATGAGAATATGTCGCTTACCATGACTGTGTCCCAGTGCCAGGTACAGGCCCGCGTGGAAGGCAAGTGGTGTCTTCTCCTCCCACTAACACTCCTCGCTGGACGGAGTGCCTGGAAGATCCACCTGGATCCACCCTTCCAGGAGTGTTTCGTAATATTCTCCAATGGAAAATGATGCTGGAAGGAGACAAAAAATCTATTGTTAGATATTCCTCGTGTACGGGCAACGTATGTATGTATGTACAAGTTAATACATTTTTAAAGGTAATAAAGATTTATATGTGGTATTCTGGACCCGAGGAAACCTTCCCTAAGGACAGCACAATCCTGAAGTGATATCATACAGCAACCTGAATCTGTCTCTCATCCTATGGCTCCCTTTTACCTCCATTTGTTACCACTCTCCCTCCTGAACTTCTCTACTCCCCTTTCCCTTCCTCCTCCCTCCCCTCGACAACGTATGGCGGGTACGTCAACACAATTGATGACCCTCGCGGGTCTAGTGTGGTTGCTTCAGCAGGTGTGGTGGTGACGGACGCGGACCTAAGCTAAGCCCACAACAGTCCGTGCCAACTGGAGCCTCTCCCTGGCCGTAAGCCATGCTTTACCACAGCTGAATCTCTCCCGCAACAGCTAATGACAAAGCTAAAGGGACAGCTGCAGTTAAGCCAGTGGTAAGGGTGCTGAGGTCGGGGCTACGGCTGCTAGGTTCAGTAGTACGGTTGCTGGGGTCAGTGGTAAGTGTGCTGGGGTCAGTGGTAAGTGTGCTGGGGTCAGTGGTAAGTGTGCTGGGGTCAGTGGTAAGTGTGCTGGGGTCAGTGGTAAGTGTG
Organism: Panulirus ornatus; assembly: GCF_036320965.1. Taxonomy (NCBI): domain Eukaryota; kingdom Metazoa; phylum Arthropoda; class Malacostraca; order Decapoda; family Palinuridae; genus Panulirus; species Panulirus ornatus. The sequence continues at coordinate 2,707,062 of NC_092242.1, forward strand.
CTGGGGTCAGTGGTAAGTGTGCTGGGGTCAGTGGTAAGGGTGCTGGGGTCAGTGGTAAGGGTGCTGGGGTCAGTGGTATGGGTACTGAGATCGGTGGTAAGTGTGCTGGGGAAGGGAGGGCGAAGGTTATGGGTGGATTAAAATGGTAATCCTAATGGAGCTCATCCATAAGGGGCCACACACACACACACACACACACACACACACACACACACATATGGTCCATATCACACATGTCAGGGGAGGAGCCATGGTGACTGAAAAATAAAAGTTTGCATTACAAATATCTATTGGTAACACAAGGCTGTCCACACACGCTAAACATGGAAAATTAACTACCAAACTTGTGCCACTGAAAACATACTTAAGGAATTCTAGGATACTCTGTTGTCGAAGAATTTTTGCGGCTATGGTATATCTAAGGAATTCTGGGAAATGGAACCATGAAAGAACCCTTGCCAGCAAAGACAGACCGAAGGAATTTGAGGATACGTTACATCGAAGGTATATTTTGCTAGTGAGGAGACACTTAAGGAGGTCTAAGGACACGAACAGGTCAAAGGCCTCAATGTGTTCAAGATTGTAACGTTTTCCCCAATTTTCCCAGTTAGGAGAGGACAGTGTGGCGAGGGCGAGCGGGTCGTCCTCACCCCTCCCGTGAGACCGAGCCGAGGAAACATCTCTTGTCAGTTTTCCCGAGAGAAGTTGATGATACGGCCGATAATTTCTATTACCCCGGCTCGTCCAGCCTCCCACGGGACCTCACCGTCTATCTTCCTCGCTCATCTCAAAGACCGACGACTCCCAGCGGCCCGCACCCTGCCCGTCAGCCTGGCTGGCCGGCTGCCTGGTGCCGACCGTATTGCCTCGCGAACGGGTTCGTGTCTACCGAGAGTGGCTGTCTGTTCGTGATGGCAGACTCCTGATTCTTCATATGTACAATAGTTTGTTAACCCCTAGAGTGCGTCGGTCCGACTCCTAAGGACGACAATAACCACCTGGGTCAAAGGCCAGGCCTAGATATCCGTGGGTCGTTCTATCCTGCTTAAAAGGATAACAGTGGCATCTAAAAAGAATCTTTTTCTTTTGGTGTACATTGTAAGTTCAGATCATCTATACGTGGTGGAGTAGGTACGTGCAGAAACGCAACCGGTCCATAAACATTCATTCTTACCATCTTTCTTTCTCTCGTTGTACATCAGTGTTTGTGTCGGGAACATCAAATAAACGAACCAGTTCAGACGATCAGTAAACAGATGCGACTTAGATTTTAGGATTTAGAGGATCTAAACAAGTCTGGCCTCATGAGAGAGGGCGAGGAGAGAGGATGGCGATGGGACCGTGCAAACAGCCATGACCCAATTACCGGATCATCCTAATTAAGCCTCTGTTTCCCCTTAGTCTTTACATTCCCCTCACTCTCTCCTCTCCGACACTGTCCCCGTGTCCCTCCTGTTAACTGCTGTTCGCACAAAGAGACCGTCACGCCGCCATTGAGCGTGTAATTGTGCCTAATTGACTGCCTGGTGATACATTACGGCCAGATAAAGGCGCCATTGTGCTCCGGTGGCGGACTCAGTCTCGCCCGGATGGCTATCGGCGACGCTGTTGTTGGCGGACAAACAGATGAGCATCGCCGTGCGTGTTGTGGCAGATTGGCAGCGGCTCATTGGCCAGATTATCTCCGAATGATCGCTGGCGCCCTCGTTCGTTACACAGAGTTTGTGATGTATCTCGCGATAAGTGAAGGCATCGCATATTACGGTAAAAGATTTTCGGGTTCAGTTCACAGAATATATACTGCAAGAAGTGAAGATTGTATGGCAGAAAATGATCATCAAACTTTCGAATCAAACAGAGATACATACAGACCCTTTATGATCCTAAGATTCAACTCCATAATACATTCGAAACGTAACTATAGAATTCTTAAGAGGATCGTGATCGCTGATTGGTTACCAACGTACTGACAATGTCAGTCGTTCGGTACCAGAGTCATATAGAGTAAAGCTTCTTGTCACCACTGTCTCGTTACTTACTGACTTTAATGGAATGAAAAACACAATGACCCGACAGAGAATCGTCTTCATAACAATGTATCATGAACAATATGATAAATCGAAGTTTGAAGAAGTATCAGAAGAACTCAGCCTTGGTAACCCAGTCTTGCTTCCGTCTGTAATGACATACTCGGAACGTTTCAGTGTTTATGTTTGGCTGGACAATGATAGGTGTGTCAGGCCATTCATTCCATGTCCAGTTTGTGGGTGTCAGTCAGCAGTAGAGGCGAAGCAGAGGTCGAGCAGGAGGTAGGAGGGAAGGGTCCGGCAGGGGCGTCGAATAGCAGGAAAAGTGAGTGAAGTCGAGTTCAGTTGACGTGTGTCAGTCAGGAACACGGACCAAGCAAGATCCAGCAGAGACCAGGGAGGGCCAGCAGAGGGCGTCGAGCAGCCGGAGGGTCGAGATAAGGCTGACCACGGGACGTCGAGCGACGGAAGGATCGAGTTTGGGTCCAGAGGGGATTGGAACAGCAGTAGCAGGGGCGAGGCAGAGGCCCAGCAGGAAGACTGGGACCCACACACTGGTAGTACAGGGTAGTGTTTGCAGGCCGGACCTATACTGCCTGCTGGGCTGAACTTCTCACTCATCTGTTTACGATATGTTAAGCTTACATTCTGTTGTTCACATACAAACACGTGTGCACATAAACACACGCATGTTCACACAAATGCTCTTACGCACGCGCACACAATTGTATGCACAGTCCTACCCATACTTAGGTGTCATCGGACTGCATATTTGAATGCATACGCACTGGAGCATACGCATAAATGAACGCATGCACACTGAAGCATACATTTGCCTTGACACATGCTCACTAGAGCATAAATATATTTGAACGCATGCACCCAAACGCATGAAGGGCACACACACACACACACACACACACACACACTGGACAAGGCCGATGGCGGCAGATCAGTCCCCAACAGCCGCACACACGCCGAACTGCCAATTAAGCATTTATTGGTCTGTTAATGAGCCTTAGTGGCCACCAGGTCCAAGAACCACCCACCTCAGGGGGGCGGGAAAGGGAGCGGGAGAGGGGAGAGGAAGGGATAAGGAGAGAGGAGAGGGGTGCAAAAGGCAACGTCTAACTAGTGTATAATATCATAGAAATTTAGGATTCGCTGCTACTGTTTTCGAAACATCGAAACAGTCGGGATGGATTTGGACTCGGTCGAGCCGATTGAGATTCTGTTGAAACAGATACGCATCTCATCTATGACAGACTTAGAATCGGTCGATGCAGATCTACTTTCGGATAAGAAAGTTTTTGATTAGGTCGAGACGTCTACATTCGCTTGAGAGATATTCAAAATCAGACGAAGCAGATTCACGTTCGACTGAAGGAGATTCAAATCTAGTCGAGAAAAGATTCAGATTTGGTCGAGACAGGTTTCAGAATAAGTCGAAGTATGGTCCAGATTTGGTCGAGCTAGATTCATACTCTTTCGAGAAAGATTCAAACTAAGATTAAACTTCATTATCAAAACCAGAAAACTCTTTGTGTCAAGATCATCATTGATCTACTTCATCATTGGTTATGACGCTACAACCACTGAGGATGATGATGGTCTGGCCTTTAACCTGACACTGCAACACGAGTATGCCTCAGGGATAACAAATGCTCTGATATACTCCACGATAACCCTTGATCTGCGCCTGATACTCGGTTCTAGCCCCACCATAACCTAAGCCTACTGTCAACAAAATTCATCTTTAATTTCTATTACATCTTAAGCATAATTATGTACAACAAGCAACCAGTGGATGCAGACTAGGTTCTTTCGGAACACATGCTCTTGAATCTGCACACACACACACACACACACACACACACACACACACACACACACACCTGATGCCTCTACCCAGCTCTAAGCTCGACTGAAGACATCAGCTTTATCACAGAGAGCCACACGGCATGACCTCCCCCCCGGCTCCCCCGGACCATAAAACCTGCCAGGTAGCAACGGGTCAGTTTTACAGGTGTGGCGGCTGGCTCAGAGGAGGTGTGGTGATGACCTCGCCAGCCTGCACGACTATCGAGGGAACCATCGTGAAAAATGTTTGGCGGATGGTGCTCCAATATGGCCGGGCTGGGGGAGGGGGAGGACCTGGTGAAGGGGGGAAGAGGGAGATGGGGTGAAGGAACAAAGGTATGTGTTCAGTGAAAGGTCAGAGGAGAGGGATAAGGAAGAGGAAGCAAAGAAAAATATCGAAAACAAAAAAACAAGGGGAAGAATAAAGAAATGGGAACATTTTGGGTTATTTTATATCTGTTAATGTTTAGACAAACGTCAACAAAAACTGTGAAAGTAACAGGACAGGGTAACTGTCGTGTCTGAAAGGTTCATAGAAAGAGAGATCATTCGCCCCTTTCTGAGGATGATCTGAAACATCTGAGCATCGGGAGTGAGATCCTGCACCGCTGGTGTCTGATCCAGCCTCCAACAACAGGAACTTCCTCACCAACCGTCCAAGAGGATCGTGCCTCAGGCTGACCCTGCGCTATACACATACCCCTTCCACTCGTCCACCTCTGCCCTGTGTTGGGTCAGTCTCTCGCCCTTCCCAGCATCTTCGATGTCTCCTCCATCTCCCCACCTGCTCCTATTCCATCCCCACTTTACCCTTACCACCTTCTCACTCCATCTTCCCTCTCCTCAGCAGCCTCCTTCTCACTCTTCCCTGTGGTCGCGTTGCCTCTATTACTTTTGGTTTACTTTCCTCCTTGCCCGGATCTCCAGACCCTCCCCTTCCTCCCATCCCCTCTGCCGACTACGTCCTCTCCCTCGTCCACGCATGTGGGATCACCGGCCGGTGTGGCAGAGCGAGCCCCCTGGATCAAAGAACCATTAGGAATCACAACATAATTGATTTATCTCAGTAGAGGCCCTGGTGGTGGCCAGCCTGGTGTTACCATTATGGAGTGTGGTGGGGTTCCTGCTCCTGCTGCTGGCTGACTGGCGTTAGTGAGAGAGAGAGAGAGAGAGAGAGAGAGAGAGAGAGAGAGAGAGAGAGAGAGAGAGAGAGAGAGAGAGAGAGAGCTTCCTCAACCTCCTTCATACCTGTACAGAAGCACCATGCTTCACTGTCTCACCACAACACGCCTCCATTCATCCCCAGATACCGTACAAGGAACAAAACTTGGCAATACTGACTTGTAGAAGTCGAGGAAGACCTGGTTAAATACACAACTTAACGAAAGTATCTACAAAATTTAAGAAACTTAGAAAATGATATCTATGTTTTCTTTTTAAAGTTGATAGAAATACTTAAGATTCTCGAGCATACACGGTGTATGACATCCATACTGATAGCTCGATAAGGGAATCTGTCTCTCGTCTTGCCTGGGGCAAGACTTTGGCCTGACTAAACAGATAAGCATTCAACCCCTGATTGGCTCTTGAGTGATGACGTCATTCTTACGTCGAAACATAAGTAAGGGTCAGACACAAGTACGGAAAACATGTTGAAAAAAAGTGGTCATACCGATCAATTATGCAGTTCAAATGATCCTTTGTACGAGAAAAATTCAAAAGATACATTGAATACGGAAATTATACATTAGTTCATTCTGTATAATCTCTCTGGTCCGTAAGGAACATCTATTGATAGATACGTCTCACCAATGATAGAATTATCGACACATTGGCTATTACAAAACTTTGGAAGAAATGCGACATGCAATAGGTAACTAGACATTGTATACAGTTCCTATATATATATATATATATATATATATATATATATATATATATATATATATCCTCGATCGTATCATAAAATTGTGTTAACAGATGAATCATGAGGTTCTTTCGTCTGTCTAATCTTTAAGACGCCAAAGATTTCACGAGACGACCAGAGAAAGACGAAGGAAGATCTTAGCTGAGGATGATGGCGAGTCTGTGTTAATGGCTCCTCCCACCTTGATGCCCACACGATAGAGGCAAATTAAAAGCAGTTGTAAAACCATTAGCTTGGTTTCCTCCTGTAAGTGTTCCCTAATTGGTTGTTATCTCTGTGTCGGGAGACCTGGTACCCGTAGTCACAGGTATGTAGGCTACTGTTGACCCGTACATGACCTGACTTCAAGACTTGGTAGCAGAGTTTATGGTGAAATCAGGTCAGGTGTTGTCAGTATATGATGTATGAGATGTCAGTTTAAGAACAGAATTTAGAGGTTCTTGTATAAGAATGATGTCAACCATGTCGACAGCTGCCTCCCTAGCCACTACCCTGGGTGACAGCTGCCTCCCTAGCCACCACCCTGGGTGACAGCTGCCTCCCTAGCCACCACCCTGGGTGACAGCTGCCTTCCTAGCCACCACCCTGGGTGACAGCTGCCTCCCTAGCCACCACCCTGGGTGACAGCTGCCTCCCTAGCCACCACCCTGGGTGACAGCTGCCTCCCTATCCACCACCCTGGGTGTTAGGTGCCGTGCTGTCGTTGGACCTCGCCCAGCCCAAGACGTCCCTCCAGCAGCAGCAGCAGCAGCAGGGTAGAGAGCACCTCCAGCGGTTCACGTAATACACTTATGCAAATGGCCGGCTATAATACCACAGATCGCGTCGTATCAGTCGGCGGGGCGGGCGTACAAAGCGGGCCAGGCACGCCCACCATCACGCCGTCTCGACCTGCCTTTATGGGCGGTTCTGTCGGAGAAGCCAAGCATGACGGTACGTGGCTGCTGCTGGCCCCTAGCTAGGAGGAGGTAGGAATAACGGACTACTTAAATTTTTCCATCATCTTCCCTTATAAATATCCATATATCTCTTGATCGCTAGGTCGTGTAGTGGTAACGTGTTCGTCCTCCACTATACGAACGGTGGCCCGTGTATTGCGAGCCACGAGGTCGGTCCCTCCACACAAACGAGAGAGAGAGAGAGAGACAGTCCACACTGCTCGTCCGCCTCTCCAGGCCTCATTCACCGTGCGTCTGTTTATCTCCCTCCTCCGTCTTCCCTTTCTCCACTTTCACTCTCCACTCCCTTCCCCACCTCCTCCCTCCACCTGAGAGAGAGAGAGAGAGAGAGAGAGAGAGAGAGAGAGAGAGAGAGAGAGAGAGAGAGAGGAGGCGACACCGGGGACGCGAACTATCGATAACGGTGATTTACGCGCTAATTGGTGAACTACCCAGAGCGCCTGGTAGTGGTCTCCCGCGCCCTAATACAGCCTAATGGAAGCTTTTAACACTCAGAGTCGGGCAGTGACGGGTATAGTGCTGGGCAGTGACGTGTATAGTGCTGGGCAGTGCCCTGTGATGCTGAACAGTGAAGGATAGTGTTGGGCGGTGTCGGGTAACGCTAAGCACTGCTGGGCGGCGGTGGTGAACAGAGGTAGGTAGCGCTAGGCAGTGCCGCCAGCAACCAGCCTGACCCAGATAACACTCATCATTTGATGGCACCAGAGGTCGACGTCAGATGGTCGTGGATCCTCCTGAGGTCATCTGTGTCGGGGTGGGTTGTCAGGGAGGGTGGGCTGGGTGGGCTGGTCGAGGGAGTTTGACTGATGAGGGATGAAGGGATGGGGTGGGGGTTAATCAGATCGAGACTGAGATAGACCGAGTCATGGGTAGGCTGGACCAGGTCGAGGGTGGGCTGGACCAGGTTATGAGTGAGCTGGACCAGGTCGAGGGTGGGCTGGACCAGGTTAAGGGTGAGCTGGACCAGGTCGAGGGTAGGCTGGACCAGGTCGAGGGTAGGCTGGACCAGAGAAGGTCTGCCACAACTGTGTTGGTTCAACCACACTTAACACGTTACTACGCAGCGACCAGCATGTTGCCTGACGAGTCTGATTTTATTGATATTCTTGTCAATTGTGTAGTGTTGGGTGGCGTGGTGTTGGGTGGGTGGCGTGGTGTCGGGTGGTGTCGGGTGGCGTGGCGTGTGTCGGGTGGTGTGGCGTGGTGCGGTGTGGTTTGGGTAATGTGGTGTAGCGTGGTGTGGTTGTGTGTGAAGTGGTGCGGTATAGTGACGTGTGGTAGCGTGGTATCATGTGGTATGGCATGTGTCGGGTGGTGTGGTGAGGTGTGGTTGTGTGTGAAGTGGTGTGGTATAGTGACGTGTAGTGGCGTGGTGCAGTAGTGAGTGGTATGGTGTGTAGTGGCGTGTCTACGTGGGTCATGTGAGCTCCCCCGTCAGACAACACCACTGGATGACTACGTCATATTCATTTACCAGCAAATTTTAATTGTATCATAAACAATCGTTCTACATAATATTATTTCTAGACGTTTGGGATCCTTACCCCTTGCTCTGAGTACCAGATACATTTAGCATATTGAAGTGGCAGAGTCAACGCGCGACGCGTACTAGTTGTAAAACCCCACTTCGTCCGCTCCTGGTCACTTAACATTCAGCAGCGGAGCCTTCCTCCACAAGTGGTGGAGCGTCCACTCACTCACACCGACCTATGGCCACTGTCTGCGCTGTGAACACTGACCAACCTCTGAGTATCTAGGCATAACAAGGCCACAGTCGAACCACTGCGAACCGTTGGTTCGAACACGAAACAATCGTAAAGGTTTGCAGAGTCTGAGCAGAATGTCGCGTTTACTTGCACTTTCAGGAATCGTTTTATAAACGTTTCTCGTCCTCTCAAATATCTCGGCTCACACCCAGCACAGACTGACGCACCGTAAGCCGACCAGAACACCGACTGACTCACCTGGTCGATTAGATCGACCTGATTAGAATGTATGTCTTACCCAGAAATATTTATCATTATCAAGCGTTCATATCTTCGTTAGGCCTAGCACCTCTCGGTCTACGATAGCCCTTGCAACCCCCTGCCTACAGTAGACCTATAGCAACCCTAAAGGAACAGTAGCCCCAGCAGCCCCACACCTCTGGTAGCCCCTTCACCTCCCCGGCTGCGGTAGCCCAAGCGTCCCCCATACCTCAGTAATTTCCTGGCTGCGGTTGGCCACTGACGCGCCATACAGCAGCATCCTCTCTCTCTCTCTCTCTCTCTCTCTCTCTCTCTCTCTCTCTCTCTCTCTCTCTCTCTCCCTAGAGATACAAAGCCCCCGACACCAACGCAATTTTCACGACACCACAATTCATCCTCAAAACACCTAGCAATTTCCTGTAGATGTTCCTGCGCTCATCACACACAGACCTCTATCCTTCACCGTGAGAGTTAAGGAGGACCACACCTTCCTCCCGAAAAAGGAAGACCTTCCTGACGGTGCTTTAAGCGGCATCTATCAGGTGGTAGTACTTGTCGGTTTTGTAGGTAAAGCTTTTCTCGCTTAACTTCGACTACTTAGTCATAGCGGATCACGGGATCAGGAAGGTGGGTATCCCTTGCTGTTTCCTCGTATGTGTGTGTGTGTGTGTGTGTGTGTGTGTGTGTGTATGGTGATTATTTTTCTGTTACAGGGAGTAAGTTGTACATTGGTGTTGTCCCGTCTCTTAACCTTGTATATCTTGTCTTTAGTTATATTTATTTATGCACACACACACACACACACACACACACACACACACACGACAGCCAAAGTTGGTTATACTGATGCAGGCAACACTGTCAGCTGTCTTCAAGGTACACTGTCTTACAATTGATCGGGAATACTGTCTTGGGTGTGTGACAGTTCGCCGTTCACGACAAGGTTACAAACTAGATTTGATAATGACAATAATAACGATGATAATATTGATGATAATCATTTTTGTCATTACAATGATAATGGTAGTGTATAGATAAGTAAGCACTGAGTAAAGAGAAGACAATGGAGATAAAAAGACACAGTAAATAACTTGAGCAATAAAGATTCCTGAAAACACGAACGATTAGAGAAAAAAATAGAGAAAAAATCTATTTTTATTCTAGTATGATGGACGTTAGCCTGGGGTGGTAGGTGCAGACGGGCTATTAACATTCCTGTGTTTAAATGTTTAGGTTTCATTATATCTCTGTGCCAGCGATATACAGCCAGATAACAACCATAAACTCATCAAAGGTACTTAGGAGCTCTAATGTAACCCTTTCCTTATAACCCTTTCGAAAGGATTCGCCTGGGTGTCTGTGTGCCTCGGTCTGTGTGTCGTCCAGAAGGACACGGCCCCTGTGAGCGGTCTGTGCAGAGGTTTTCGGTGCTTAATTACGAGGCAAAGAGAACCAGCCTTGGGAGGGAGGGGGGGGGGAGAACAAACAGGGTAAAGCTTTTATTTGATGCAATAAATCTATCGTGTAGATCTATCGTGATCACGTGACTTGGATGGACCAGTCGTAAAGAAAAGGTTGGAGTGCTGGTTGGTTGGTTGGTTGGTTGGTTGGTTGGTTGATTAGGTGGTGGTTGGTTCATTGGTGGGTTGGTGGGTTGGTTGATTAGCTGGATGGTTCGTTGAATGGTTGGTTGGTTTGTTGGTTCATTCGGTCGTCGAATGCTTGGTTGGTTGGGTAAGTCGTTGGTTAGTTAACCGGGTCGTTGGTTTCTTGCTGAGTGGTTGATTACCTGGACATTTCATATTTCAGTAAAGTGAGAGACTACACCATTGGTTGGTCGGTTTTGTGGAGACTGCTAAACACAAGTGAGGCTGTGACCAACCTATCCTCCTCGAACACCATGGTAAGGCACCACACGTGTTCATCCTCCTCATGGTTGAACACCACACATGTTCAGTGCTCGGCTGTTGGCAAGAGAAGCAACACTAGTTTAGTAGTAACGAGAATACTATCGTCTTTCATTGTCTCTTTCATTATGGCATTACAAACTGTTAAGTACAATTCTTGTGAAAGATAGATTAATAGATAACAGAGAGAGAGAGAGAGAGAGAGAGAGAGAGAGAGAGAGAGAGAGAGAGAGAGAGAGAGAGAGAGAGAGAGTTGGGAAAGGTACAGAGAGAATAAGATCTGAAAGATACAGAATCTAAAGGTGTTGTAATTTAGAATTGTCATCACGATTGAGAAACTCTGTCGGCCAGATTTCTTTGTATACCAGTTATATTTAGAAAATTATCATAATAACTTTAGTTTTACCATTGGCGTTCATTATGAACACAGAGAAAAAAAATCCAGAATTTGTATAAGGAATAATCATGTTTTTCTTAAAAGGACAAAATATCAGGAAAAAATAACAAGCAACTTGATATGACAAGAAATATGACAAAATCAATAAACATAACAATTAAATGTTTTGCGGTTTGTGTGGATGAGCCAAGATGTGGAACGGGAGACCATGGGAGAGGAAGTGGGAGGGTGTACATGAGAAAGACTGCAGAGTATACATAGGAACAGGGGAACGTGGGAGAGACACTGTTGGAGGAAGGTTGTGGTGCATGTATACTATGGAATCAACGTGATGGAGATCGTGTTGGAGGGGCATGATGAGGGATGTGAGAAATGAGGAAGTCATCAAGTAGGAAAGATGAGGAAGGGGTCATAGAGAGACTGAAGAAACAGTGAGGGTGTTGAAGGAAGAAGGGAGTGAGGAAGGAAGGGAGTGAGGGAGGGATGGAGTGTTCACCTTGGACGCGAGGGAGACCCCTTCCACCTCTGGTAGGGTCGCTAACCACCAGCCAAACACAGGAAGGGTCATCATGAAGAACAAACTTGGAAGAGTCTTAGTTTTCAGAAGACTAAGTCGCTACCCAGCCTCCTCTTGCACTTTAAGGAGACTTCCATTTCTCTCTTCCTCTGTCTCCTCATCTCACTGTCTCTCCACAACGAGGCTCTATGAATCTCTCGGGCCACCTAACGCACAGGTACACTAACGAGAAATCAGTTAGCACTTGCATGCGTTACCTGGGCGAGGGGTGTCGCGAGAATGCTAATGAGATGTTGACACATCTCCGTCAGTCGGTCTGTTGCGACGGACGCCCCTCCGACCGACGCAGTGTCGTGTCACTAGTGTTTGCGAGACCTTGATGCATTCTGCCTCCATTGGTCTCATCTGTTGAATAAGAACTAAAACTCAAGTCTTTTGATCTTTGTCTTGTATTTCTAAAAACATATGTATGTTTGTATGCATTTATGTATGTATGTATGTATGTATATATGTATGTATGTATGTATAAGATGCAGCAACCAGTGGTATATCAACTGCCTGGGTAGTACTGAACCATCTCCCTGGAGCATGACTTGAGGGTCTACCCAAGATTCCAGCCAAGTCCATCGGTCCGATCATGTTAGAGCCGCACTGCACGTGTCATCCTCGTATTCTGAGGGTTGAAGGTTCACATGGAGCCTCTTGTTGTACCTGGGGAGGAGGAGGAGGGGGAGTGGGAGGTGGATATGAGTTGGACTGGACATGAGTAGGTCAGTACGGACAGGGATATGAGAAACGCCATATCCCAGAGACGAGTTGGACCCCGTGTCGGAGATGACGTTTAGTAAGGACGAACTGGACACATACATGAGGCGGCTGTGTTCTGAAGGCGGACTAAACGTACGAAAGAAAGATCTGTGTCCTGAAGACTCGTCAGACACATGTAGGAGAGGCCCGTGTCCCTATGAGACGCAGCTTGACACGTGTAAAGAACCGCAGAGACCACCGTCAAAGCCTCCCGTGTGGCGTCTCAATGTGAGGCGACACAATTAGTTTATCTTTCGCCGAACCTCCCGCGCGTCGCCCAAAGACCAGAGCGAACAGTAATGACGAAGAGCTCCTCTGAGGAACCTGAGCCAGGAACACATTTAAGATACAAAGTATAGATAGAATGTTGACCACGTGTCCTTCTTGCATGATTTCTTGATACCACCACGTTAGGGGGAAGGTCTACTAAAATCATTATAGATCTGGAAAGCGGTTGTGCTGGCAACAGTGTGAGCGTACCCATAATGCCCTTGCGAGGGCGCGCGCTGCCAACAAAAGCGCATCGGACGTCCAGGTGGCGTCGCTGGCGCTCCTCGTAATGAAGTGGTTACTGACCATTGTATCCCTGGCTTCTGGACGGCTCCGTGCAATAGGAGTTCGGGTTGGCGTCCGCCGCGGCGCTGTATGTTTCCCGTCGTGTCGTAATGGTCTCTTTGTGGCGTCCAGACAATGTTTATTATTCCGGGTGTCGGGTCATCCCCGCCCTGAGACTGATTTAGAAGCTTAGCTCGTCCAGTGATTCCCTTATGGTCATGGCTGAATAGCCTGTAATTGAAGCCATCATTTCCAAAACCATGGCGAGTCCGGATGATCCAGAATGTTACCGGTATCTTAGCTGTGTGTTCACATCGTAATGGTTGACAAATACATAACTTAACAGCTGTTGACACTACACACAAACAGATAAACAACCGCTTGTGAGCCACAAGTATCTCTTAAAATCTTTGAAGTTTGTGTTTATAAAATTATAACTTCAATCATTCTTTAATGCAGCGTTTGGTGATAAATTGTGATAGAATATAAAAGACGCACAATGATAAGTTATTCCAGGACGCTTGTCAAGGTTTTCTGTCCCCTCTGCTGGTTAGGTTAGGGTAGGTTAGGTTAGGTTAGGGTAGGTTAGGTAAGGTTTTCTGTCCCCTCTGCTGGTTAGGTTAGGTTAGGTTAGGTAAGGTTTTCTGTCCCCTCTGCTGGTTTTTGAGATCTCTCATACGTTCATAAGGCTTTGAGCTCTAAAGGCGTGGAAACAGCTGTACTTGCATACTCTGAATGGGGTAAAATTACTTAGCCAAAAAAACATCGTTTCTTGCGTGACTTGGCTCACTTAGCTCACTTGGCTCACTTGGCTCACTTAGCTCACTTGGCTCACTTAGCTCACTTGGCTCACTCCAGTACAGGTTTCATGGGGATGTATGAGAGGATATTTTGGCCTGGCTGATGAACATTCATACATGTGTATATACACATACCTACACTCCACCTTACTTACATACGCATACACCATCACAAAGGCATAAACACATAACAGGTAATTCAATCAACCACTGGTGATTGTCTTACTATTTTGTCTTCTTCACGTGTGTCTGACTGTCTTCCCGGGTGTGGTAGCAGAGGCCTACTTATTTTTACCAGGCTCTAAACATTCTAAGTGATAATCCACGCACCTACAGTAACTTGGTTCCTCACTGAACGTCCAAAATTTCACTAAAATCAAGCTTATAATGTTCTCTACTTGCTGCAGAGGTGCCAACCATCCTGTGAAATGCATTCGCTCCATATTTAGAGAGTAGCTCGCTGATCCTCATTTTCCTCACAGTTCACTAGACTTGTCTCCTGAACCTTCAGTAAGAAAGACTTACGTTTAGTCTCCCTTACTGAGACGTCCTCAGCTGCACGTACGTACAAACCTAATAACTTAACTAAGTCTGTTACTCTATGACAGATTCATTTCTACGTTCTGTTGCACAGGATGATGTTGCCTGAGACTTTGATCCAGTGCGTGTGTGTGTGTGTGTGTGTGTGTGTGTGTGTGTGTGTGTGTGTGTATGTGTGTGTAGTCTCCATCTCGACTCTGTCATCGTACAGTTTGTGCGTTCCTTTCCATCCTGCAGTGAGGGCTCACTTTCCTATGCTTCAGTGACCTTTATCACCCTTGTGTAGATGAATCGCAACGCAGTGTTGTCACCTCGCCCGGTGTTTTGCTAATGTCTTGTGTATCCCAGGACGTTGGGCACTCGAACTCTCTGCCATATATTTTTTCCACCGACATCTGGTGTGTAGCTGCCCTAGACTAAGTTAGTAACAGAGGTGAGATCTGCCCTCATAAATGCATCAGGCACACACACACACACACACACACACACACACACACACACACACACATGGGCCTCCGTGGTGTAGTGGTTAGCGTTACTGACTAATACGTCAGAACGGGCGTCAAGAACAGATGACTGAGCCTTCGAGGAAAAAAAAAAAAAAGACCTCGCTTGGCTCCTTGTTGTGTTTCTTCTTTTTGGATGTAATACAGGAGGCGTGGATTCTCTCTCCACCCACCCACGCCCCTGCTCCCGCCCCTCGTAGTCGCTTTATGCGACACGCAGGGATCAGTGGGCAGCTTGTCCCGTATCCTCAGGGTTCCTATATATAAAGGTACTTGCGATGGATAGACAGATAGATGAAATAAGTCAACAAATTTTTGAAGAGAAAAAGAAATACTTTCGTTTTTGGCGAGGGGTTTATTCTCAGCAGCTACTCGTTTACTCGCTAATTTATCCCACTTGAATTACTTGTGCCTCAAGACGTCACTTCCACCCCCAGTCTCCCACTGTGACTCTCCCTCACTTCTCTCTCACACAGACGACAGATGACGACGATTCTAGTCGTTTTAGAGGACGGGGGAGAGGGGATGGTGTAGACTCAACTGTTGACAATTTGTGGCAGAGTGGAGGCCTTATCTACCCATCTATCGGCGATAGAGTTAAGTGGCTCTCAAGTGTCACTAGACGAGTGGAAGGTCGCGGTGACACACACATACACACGCACACACACACACACACACACACACACACACACACACACACACACACACACACACACACACACCAACGTCAACACCAAGTTGAGGGTTGATTGCTCTTCTTAAGAACCATCTTCAAGTCTGTGTTGGAAGACGAAAGCGAACTTAACGCCATTGAACTCCTCCAGACGGTAACCTGCTCAGGAGGAAATATCAGTAATCGATGAGTTGGGTATCAGTGAAAGAGCTCCCTTGATCAGCGTTGTAGTTCTCAGGTCTTCCAGAACCTCGCCGTATATGATTGGTTTATGTTAGACTTTGTGTGCCATGTTCCTCCCGCCGTCGGTGATGCTTACGGTTTGTGTCTCAGGACTAAGACCTTCCTCCCCGACGAGGTTCGCCCACCCTGTTTCTCACAGGCCGACCAATTTGCACCTTCTCGGCACATCAGGTCTTCCCCTCCGTGGCCGCCTGCCGTGTCACGGAGTGGCCCACCAAGCGCAGCCAATCTGGTTACGTCGTCCGCGTCGCTGGGAAACTTTAAAACCCGCAGACGAACCTTAAAGAGCCGTGGCTTACCGCAGGCGACCCTCTTCCCCCACCACTCAGACGACAACTGCGTTACGCTCTGAACCGTCGGCTTCCATGATGTTAGGGAAGGTAGGTGTTGGAGAGGAGGTGCTGAGGTGGGGTAAACTGAGGAGCAGTGCTGGAGAGGAGGTGCTGTGAAGCGAAGAACAGTGCTGGAGAGGACACATTGGTTGAAGAGAGAGAGATGGAGTTCTAGATGAAGAGGGAAAGAATGTTGGTGAGGCGAATTCTATTGATGATGGGGTCTTTACGAGAACGAGGAAGTAGACGGGAAAGGATGATGCGCATACAGGGGTGCTCTAAGGCTAGGAGCTTCAGAGGAGAGAGAACACGCTGTCAGAGGGGATGGTGGTGTAAGGCACTGCCGAAGGCTGAGTTCGAGCTGTTGTGAGAAGTTTGGAGAAGTCTTGATACTACAGAAAATGGAACTTGTGTTGGAGCAGAGCCGGGAGATACTTAATTGAGAAATCACTTGTAATGAAGAGTGTTCGTGAGGATGTTGCTGTTGGCGACGTGTGTCACTATAAGGGTTAAAAAGTATGAACTGTGGATCGCAGAGAATATAATGGCGGGTTATGGTAAGGCTGTGATGCCCTTAGATCTTTTCCTCTGTAAAGTCTTTTTGTTTGTTTAAAGATACTAGGAGTTCCATGCACCCATACAGGTCCTGGGGAAGACAGAGTTATGGTTATAGTGGAATGAATGGTCAAGCTGCCCAGGGGGTCAGCAGCTGGGGTGAGGAGAGTGTTGCAAACTACTGTAGAATGACACAGGGAAACACTTGTGATGTATCTGTCCCTGAGTGATCTCCCTCTTAGTGAGGAACCATGACAAGTATTCTTGTAATGCAGGGATGACTGGAGAGAAGCGCTTAAATCCATCCTGCAGGGAATTATACGAGCGAAGGTGATGGTCGGCAAGGCTGGGAAAGGGAAGGTGACAACAAGGGCGGAGTGACGAGGGGGATATGGTGGAGGAGTTGAATATAGTGGAGGAGGTGACGCTGAGGGATCGGGTTACATTGATGGAGGAGGGTAACGGTGGTGTAGGTAACGATGTTGGAGGAGGTGACGCTGAGGGAGCGGGTGGAGGAGGTAGGTCGGTGTGGTGGTCAAGGTGAGCGCCCAGTTCTACGAGCTGTTAAACTCGGTAGAGCAAAAACCTGTGGACTACAGTGCAATGGTCAGCAATGAAGAGGCTCTTTGTGGCAGCGAGCGTCCAGGAGGGGGCTGTAGGCTGTCTGGGGGTGGGGGCTATGGGTCTTGAAGAGATGGCATGGGGCTGAGGGCCATCTGGAAGGAGCGGTATGAGGAAAAGATTCGTCGGAAGAGTGGGTTGGTGTTGAGGGCCCAAGGAAGGGACGATGAATTAACAAAGAAATGAAAAACATGTCTACCAAAGGCACCAGATACAAGTGATCCTGCTTCAGAACCTCCAGATATTAGAAGCCAATGCTTGGCTCATCCAATACAGGTTTCCTTCCTTGAATAATCTCTGTATATTCAGGGAACTTCATGGTTGGTGAGGGAGATTCAGGAGCATTGAATCTTAGGACAACGTGGAAGGCTGGTTGGAAATAACAGTGAAGGACGAGCATAAAGAGGGACGTGAGCAGACCCGCCTCTACTTCCAAGTCCAGTGATCTTGACTTTCCAGTCTGGCAAGAAGTTGTCGATGGTCACATAGTTAAGTATCTCCATCGCTGTTACACTCGTGCTCTGGACTTTCCCAGAGAAGGTTATACACTAAGTAGAATTGCAAGTTTAAGGTGTAACTACTGATGTTATACATGTCTAGAGTCCTCAGTCGTAGTTATCTATCATGTCTCCATCGACAGAGATTCAGAATTCAGAACATTGTTGCTCTCCTCCTGTAGGTAGGCTCGTCATAGGCCCCCAGGTCTTCTGTGGTCTGGCTACCTCCAGTACCCATGGAGGGATTCTTTCCCTCTGGTGGAGGAATTACGTTCACTTTGATTACAATTTGAATATTCAGTAGTGGAGAGTCGCATCCCTCCTGCTTATGGTATTTGTTGATTCTCTATATATTGATCTATCTATATTAATATCCTTTTTTCATTTGTATATACAGTAGGTATCTGTGCGTCTATGAGAGAGAGAGAGAGAGAGAGAGAGAGAGAGAGAGAGAGAGAGAGAGAGAGAGAGAGAGAGAGAGAGAGAGAGAGAGAGAGAGAGAAACTTTTACAAATTTCATTACGTGATTGTATGGCACTTAAAGAAATACTTTCGCTTGCCAGTACTCTCCTCGCCACCCTCGTAAAAACATGTTTTGCAGTTCCTTCATCACGAAATACAGACAACTTAACTTTAGCCGGCAACTTTCCAACACACACCCGGTCTTGTAGGAGTGAGAGCACAAAACTAAAAAGGAATAATCAGAAAAAAAAATATGCGTCAGACGTGGAAAATTCTGAGAAAAATAGAACGTTGTTTTCCGGGATGGGAGGAACATAAGGTCGAGTCGTGTCTAAATGGGATGCTGTACCTGGGATCCTGGGAACGTGGGTGTTTTAGGGAGCACAGGCCCAGGCTGGGTCGAGGAGAAGGTTGCGTCCCTAATCAATCCCGCTCAGTGGCGAGGACCCGAGGCATCATCCCCACATCATGGGTCGCCGGCCCCCCCAATAAAGTACTCATCCTTGTTTAAGGGGGTAAGCAAGGCAAATTGGTGTACCCATGGTGGGTGGCCACCTTACTGTGTTGGGTGGGCAGGATGGGTAAGGGGAGAGGTGGGTGGGTGGGGGAGAGGCGGGAGTATGGTGGTATAGAGTATAGGGCAGGTGGAACCGCTTTGAGACCTCGATGTCAGAAGAAACACGAAACACCTTCGGCTCCCACGGGGCCACAGAGCACTGAGGGAACCCCCATCCGTCCATCCATGTACACAGTGAACAATGCTTTGTTTAGCTTAGTTCATTTTCCTTGCTTTCCCACACTAACAACAAATAACATCATAACTTACTCACCCCAGTCCGCCGGGAAATATAAACAAGGCACCAAAAACGATTTTCTAGAATGGTTTTCTACACCACACAGTACACCTATGTATACACTTTAACTCTCTTCCTATCAAAACTACACCTTCCCCTGTCTATATCTTTCCTTTTCCATCTTTAATCATCCCATAGAAGAATACCAGTACACATACGAAACACAGGAGTTACACCGCGCCCAACACAGGTCCTTTGTAGTCTCCTACATCTCTTTTATCCTCTTACAAAGCACAGAGGCAGCAGACAGTCCCTCGAGGTGCTGGCTCTGATAAGTGTCCAGCTGTGTTAATGAATTCACAGATTGCGCTGGGAAACATGGCCGTGTTAAATGGACCCACACTCGCTGGGGGCGGCTCACTGCTGCTGCTGCTGCGGGCGTGAGAAGATGGAAACTGCGGTCAGGAGCTTGAGGACGAAGAGTTACGGTCAAGAACCAGACGATGAGAAGTTACTGTCGAGAGATTGAAGACGATAGTTTAGGTTTAGAAGAGGAAAGCTACTAACTGCTCAAGTATGATTACTGTGTTTCCTCATCAGTTAAAGAGGTTTATGGGGAAACGGACCAAATACTCTTTCGCAAGCAAAGGAGCAGATAAAACTTTGTTCTGTTTCTTCCTGGACGAACCATCATTCATTCACTTTGCATGAAAACTAGTCTTAGGAACTGGGGCCTTAAGGGCATTTCCTGGCAGTGTTAAGACCCGTGTGAAAATGAGGTCTTATGGAGAATTTCCACTCGAGACACATGTATCACGACCTCGCTAATCCATGGGTGCCAGAGACCCACCTTGTGGGAAAGACTGGTTCACGGTGGAGTAGGTGAAGGCATCATGCCGTGGGGAGGGTTAGGAGACAAGTCGTTACTGGGAAGGTTAACTGGTTCCAGTTAGATGTTAGATAAGGTCGATGACGTGAGTCATGGCAATGTCTACACACCTCACGGGATAGACAAGAGGGTAATAGATTCTGAATCCTCCTTCAGATATGATACGCACTTTCATTTATTAATGTGCTTCAGTGAAGTCATGTGTCTGTATGTTTACATGTGGTTTCATATATATAGAAATATTAGTAACTGCATTCATATATCTATGTGTGTGTACGTACACATAAGTGTATATTTCTGTAAAGATATGCACAACACATATATACACGTAAACCTATTTATCAATCCATATGTAGGCAATTACTCACCTACCTATATGTATGTATATATGTTTACACATATACACACGTATGAATACTCATCTCGACATACATGAACATTTTCCTCAATATTTCGGACAAACTGCATATATTAAAGGGAAATCGACCCACCTAAGTGGTACTTTGTGACAACTGAGCCATCATCTCCTCATCTGGTGGCGACAGGTATTTTTACCACCAGTGTTGGTATCTGGGGCAGGATGTTAGTGGTATGACGAAAGGCACCTTACGGGGAACGTATGGGAGACAGTCTTGTCTTGGTGACCTTGTCCTATTTAAGGATAGAAAGCTGTGCCTCTCACCAGCGGACGAGATACACGATCGAACTTCCGTTACGGTCTTGCTCTGGTGAGGGCCTGTCACCAGACGTTATATGTCAATTGTGTGAGTAAAAATTACACTGTAGACGTGTGGTATTTCGTCGTCCCCAACATTCCAAAAAGCATCTTTGACTATATCAACGTCTTTATATCATTCCGGTTCATTTGTATGTATATCGTATCGATGATTCACTGAATCATTGTGTAAACGATGTATAGCAGTAATCACATCGTCATACAAGACCACCGACGTCAGAAATGCACTTCCCATGAGGCATTCGGCTGTGGGGTGCGATGCTTGTAGACTAAATGGGGAGGTCTTTCACCGTTATCACTGCCCAAGATCCAGGTAAAATCTGAACGCGGCCTCAAATAATCAGGAATCATCTAAGGCATGTGTCAAAACAGTTGGTCCAACGGGGCCGTGGGAGGAGGGATGGTCGCGTCCAGGCCAGGTACAACTGGGGCAACCAGTGAGGCTGCTCTCAACACCCTCCCCACCAGCTCTTATCTCGTATACCACCATCCAGCCCTGCCTGCTACGGCTGTGGGAGGGGGTGAAAGTGACGGTGGTAGTTGTGGTGGCTGGAGCACGGTAATAGGGGTAGGTGGTGGTTGTAGAGGAAGGTGATGTTGGTGTTGGTGTGGAGGGAGGTGGCGTCGGTGGTAGGGGCCACAACTGTTGTTGGGTTGGTGAATTGGGTTGATAGTGAGAGTGGTCACGCTCTCTACGAGGGTGGTGATAGTGGTGGAGCTGACGGTGGTGTTGGTGCTGGCAGAGGTGATGAAGGAAAGGGGCGAGATGGTCAGACTAATTGTCAAGGATAAGAGTATCAGTAAAGCTACCAGAGATACGATGGTGCTTCATCTCAGCCAAGATGGTTACAATGTGTGTGTGTGTGTGTGTGTGTGTGTGTGTGTGTGTGTGTGTGTGTGTGTGTGTGTGTGTGGGACACCTCAATCGTAAGGGCTTGGCTCGGCCATGGTGGTCATGAGTTACGGTCAAATAGTTTAAAAAATACTCAGCCTGGCAGATATCTGTCCTCCTTCCAAAACGCTGGTTCCATCGTCCCCATCCTCAAGTCTTCTCCATTCACTTCCTTTTCAATTGCAGGTTATCAAGAGTTCTCTTGTTACTAGTCAATGTCTTACGTTAAAATCACGTTAGTCATAATAAAGAAATCATGTTGATATCACAGCGTTGAGGAGATGGCCCTGATTAGGGCCTCGGTTGCCCGTACCGTCTGAGCTAACATAAAGATATATTCCTCTCTCATGGTTCATGCTTCTAGCCTCATGATTGGGAGACACCTGTCTTTCCTTGTGATCCTCCAGCTCTTGCTTCATTAGGCAGCCAAAGCCGCCTCCCCTTGCCATCGTTTCACTTCATCCAGTTTGATATACTTTTAGTGTTTCTGTGTATTCCATCAGCTATTTGTAATCACCTGTTCGTGCGGTACGAGGAGGGAGTTCATCACTGGTGTATGTCAGCGAATAATGTTCTCCCATGCCTCGTCCTTGGCTCTTCCTCCTCTCCACTGGTTCTCATGCCACGTAATCTCCCCTCCCACGCCTGCTGCACACCAGACGCCTGGCTGAAGCAAGGCACATCTTCAGCGCCATGACTCTCATCTCGGCCCCTGTTAGCTTCCCATCTGATGACGGCCACACATTAGTCTGCTTACGCTCTCACTCGCCACCTGCTCCTCCTTTATCTATCACAGTTTCACATCTTTTTCTTCGTTTTCCCACCTTCATATCCTCCTCCGATATTTAGCTCTCCCATTTTGGCAAAATTCGTCGTAGGTACTTATATGTACTCGTAGGTACTTCCCCTGTTGTGTCGTCAGCAGGGAAGAGGGTCGTGGAGCCGTTCCCTGCAATAAAGACATTACATCGCCTCCCCGGATATCATCTGCCATCTTGGCACAGACACGGAAAAAACCATCGTAATCTGAAACTTGATCTTACAAGGTTACCGCCGGTCAAACAGGCTTTAGTGTTGCTCTCATTATTGCAAAGTTCCTTATGGCGCCTGCTTATTTGCATATTATACTGGATGTCTTATTATCTCTAATCAGTAGGATGTATTGTGCTGTCCAGCAGGACTTCTGAGGACGACTCGTCGTCGCTTCAATGTTTGAAGAACGACATCGAATTTCTTCAAGTTGTCTCAGTAGGACGATTCATCCTTTATCGTCTTCAGTGGTGGTGGACGAAAATTATCGCCTCTCACCCGACAGTGAGCCCCTGTGTGCGCTACCGGGGCTGGAGAGATTATCGGGACCAGCAGAGATATCATGGAGACTGAAGTACTTGCGAAAAGGATTAATTGTGCCGTTGGAGTCCGGGCAAAAATGGTGGTGTTTGAGGAAGGTGTACACGTTAACGCTTTTACAGAGAAGCATAAACCTGCCCAGTCGTGGCAGCCTGGCTTGACGCCTCCCCAGTAAAACATGAAAGATCCGTGGCTAAGCCAAGCCAAGCCAGATTTATTACAGTTGGCTTAGCGGAGGGGAAGGTGTTGATCGCTGAGGAGCTCCTGCCGCGGGGGCGGCGTGCACGACCTTTGTCTGTCGACGGGTGTGGTACAATGACTCCCAGCCGAGGCCACAACACACACACACTACTTGCGGTACATGAGAACCGTCCAGATAGTATGTGGTGGTACATGTACCGCTACCAGTACGAGGGAGCCGTTCATATCGTACCTGGCGGTATGGTAAGAAATGATTTACCTGTATGTATATTTTCCACGTATTTCTCAATGTCAAGTAATGATATAAACATTAGATTCATTCAGGCTCACAGTTTATGACTATCTTAAACTGAGACTTTAGAGATAAGTGATAAACTGAAAGAAATATATATCTGTTGTGATCATGCGGTGATTCGCTGAACTCTATCTGTAAATCAACAGGAGACCTATTTCTTTATGTCAACAGGAGACCTGATTCTGTAAACCAACAGGAGACCTGTTCCTGTAGATCAACAGATCTGCTTCTGTTGATCAACAGGAGACCTGAGTTTGGTTATTCATCGGAGTCTATTGTCACAGCCAACTCATTACAATGTGAGTCAGATGAGTAAAAGCTAACAAACTTTCGCTTCTCAAGATATTGGTAATTTTGGCTCTGGCGAAACCTGTGTTATCGTAATGAGATATTGTCAGCTTCGGGAGCCGCTTGTATGGTGACTGTGGTGGTGGTGAGGATGGTAGTGATGATGATCATAGTGTTGATGATGATCGTAGTCGTAGTCATGATGATAATGACAATGATTAATGATGAAGAAGATGGTGACAATAACAGTGAAGGAAAAGAGAGTATCACTGATGGTGAAAATATTACTAATAATTACAGAGATGGCAAAACAGAAGAGAACAGTCATGGCCACAATGAAAACTAGTTTTATCCATCTACCCCGAACTAATTTCTTTCTTTAAGCCTTATTCAGCAAAACTCATGGCAGACACGAACCCCAGCAGACGACCTACGAGTAGAGTAACTTTTTGAAAACCTCCTCCTCAGTCATCACTTTTACGTTTTTTCCATGACTCAAGAGAGAAAAAGAGTGGAAGCTTTCTGCAACACACAATTGAAAAAGGGGAACCATTAACCATTAAACGAACAATGATATCAACTTGATCAGGGTAAATGGTGGCATCTAAGGGGCTCTTGCGTTTTACAGCCACCGTCGCTAATGCTCCGAGGGCTGTCGGCGTCTTGGAGCTGCAGGAATGCAGAAAAATGTAGGTAACTGTTTGGAACACGTTTGTGAACGCCAAATAAACGGGGTCTTTCCAACTGAGCCGTGGATGACTGGCTGGCTGTGGCTACAGACGCAGACGTAGACACAAATAAAGCTACAGAATGAGCCATAGATATATAAAAAGAGACAATTAGAATAACAGACAAAAATTAAGTTTTCAGACATAAAGGCAAATTCGCAAATACACTATGCTAAACTAACACTCATGTTTACAGCAACAGACACTTTCCCCCATGTTACTAGTAGCGTCGATCCCATGCAAAACCAACAGACAATAATTCAAGATCATTTTATCAGATCAGATCATAGAGAACCATTTATATTGTTTTCATTCCACTTGATATTTACTCTACAGCTCGTTAAGCGAGGTCAAATGTGCATCATTTACCTTCGTTAAGCTTATAATAGACATTGTGGCCGATTCCATGCATGGATGCTAAGGGTCTGGGTTGTATTCTAGAAAAAATAAAGAATTAGATTCATGTCTTTTTCTTTCTTTAGAGTCTGATCTCTTCTCTTTTGTTAGGATAATGATTTGATTTTTTGCTGCAGGAGCGACGCATTTATTGTGCGCTCCTACCCAGCCTGTGGGCGGTGGGGCAAAAGTGGGTAAAGCGTGTAAGAAAAGGGAGAGGAACTGGGCCACAACGATTCAATTATTGTGTTAACGAGTTACGTGATAAACAAACTACCTACAACAGGCGAAGTTAGGATACTTCTCAAGCATCTAGGGCAAGACATCGTTGTGAACTGAGTGTTATATGTTATTGTATGATAGGAAGTATCTCAGTTGATTGATCGCACAACTCCCATGTGACTAATGTTGCAGTGAGTGAGAGAGAGAGACAGAGAGACATTGATGTGGTCTACCACCTTCTCCAAGCCCCACTGGGTCCATTCTCGGCCCTATCACTATAGGTTCACATACAGAGTCTAAATCATTTTTATGGCTGAGGGAGGGTCCCTGTCATCCTTCAGAAGCGTGTGTGTCCCGTAGACTTTCATGGTCGGTATCGAGCTGGTACAGGGAAGACGGTGCAGCAAAGGGGTTCTGAACTCAGGATATGTCTGAAAAGAATACAGGGGATCGTATCCACCTGAGGTAATCATTCTACATTAAGAAGTAGACGGAGCGCGACAGTAGCAGTTGTTTTCATGTGGCCTTGAGGTTGTCTCTGTTCACTGGGAGGTATGATTTACATGTAGAGTCAACCTTCTAGAGCTCTATCTTATTCTCCTTCTCGTCCGTCCATACGACTAATTCTCTCACTGTCATCCTCACCTTTTCCTTCGACTACCACTATTGATTTACCTCTACCTATTGGACACCTGTTTTTCACCCACCCCGAACCACAACCTGGCCTCAACATACCACCTACCCACCCACCCATCTTTAGCCTACAGCCCCCCCCCCCCCTCCCACCTCAGCTCACCGCTCAGCCTCATCCCACCACACAGCCTCAGCCCACCACACAGCCTCAGCCCACTACCCACACTCCCTCAGCCACTATCCACGCAGCCTAAGCCACTATCCACACAGCCTCAGCCACTACCCACACAGCCTCAGCACCTTGGGCCCCAATCATCGTCGCCAACGACCACTAAGAAGCCATAACTCGTCGGGTCGCTGGTTTTTGTGGGCGATGGCGACCCCTGCGTGGCGGCCACCGCCCGTCACGCCACGCTTCCCTGTAATGAACCAGAACTGTGAATGAGGCTGTCAGGGGACGGGAGGAGTAGGGAGGAGGAGGGGGACTTGTGAAGGAGGGAGGTGGGTGTTAGTGTGATAGTGCTGGTGGAGGGAGGGGGAGGGGTGGTAGTGTGGGAGTGAAGCTGGTGTGAGAAGGAACTTGTGGAGTTGTGGGCAGGAGGAGGGGATGGGGGATAACTTGTACGCAGAAGACAGCGCGAGGAGAGGGACTTCTATGTAGGGAGAAGAGATGGTAAAGAAGGAGTAAAGGGAGGAATTCATATTCTATCGAGATATGTAAGGGAGGACTGTTGTTAGGCGCACTGTTGATGAATGTGGAAAAGGGTACTACTGGTAAGGATCGTAGGATGGGGAACTCCTGGTAGATTGACTGGTATGGGCTGTGGAGGGATACTGGTACAGTGTGTGAGAGGGAATACTCCTGGTAGGAGATGTGGTAGAGGGTACTATTGAGTAGATATACTGGTAGTGGTTGTGGAATAGGGTAGTAGTGATAGCTAAGAGAAAAGTACTAGTGGGACTGGGAGTGGATAGTTTGTGTGTTGGGTGCGGAGTGATGATGGTGGTAATGGGTGTTGAGTGTGAGGCTTCACTGGCGTTGGAAAATGAAGGATCTTTGTGACAGTACTGGTGGGGAGACCTATGTGTGTGTGTGTGTGTGTGTGTGTGTGTGTGTGTGTGTGTGTGTGTGTGTGTGTTTGTTTGTGTGTTGAATTACCTATTTGTACAGTACCGAGAGGAGTTATATACCAGTGCAGCTCCATCTCTTAAACATTTTCTCCTCAGACACTATTTGCTTAGGAAGTTCATTCAGTTCATCTATCACTCTTGTATCGTAAAACTGCCTCGTTACATCACATTCAACATTATTCTTTGGCGTGTGTGAAACCCAGGAGAGTCCATCCCTGTAACAAGAGGGGGAGTTATGGTCGCCTCGTCAATGCGATGCTCTCACCCGCCTGTCTTATATTACTTCCGGGGCTGGCAGGCTGCTTCTCCAGGCCTGTGTCGGGGCCGAGATAATCCTCATGGTCAGTGTGAGACGGTAAGTGTATCTGTCTCGCCGATACACCGGCCAACAGTATATATATATATATATATATATATATATATATATATATATATATATATATATATATATATATATATATATATATATATATATATATATATATATATATATATATATATCCAGTCCTTCTAGAAACACCATGTGACAATCGACTCAGGAATGTTCAGAAAGGCCAAAGGATCTCCCGCCTGAAAACAACAAAATCCGATGAAATCCGATCCCCCATCGTCCACTTTGTAGGTTCGACACCGACGACTCGGGGTGTTAGAACCCTTGTCTGGGTCGGCTTGAGGGGTAATGTTGTGAGGCCTATTATGTCAAGCCTGGGACAACACGCCTAAGTTACCCGTAAGGGGCCGGTACGTTTGAGGCTCTCTGGTACTGATTAGATTATAAAGATAACACGCGAAGGCAGGAATGTCCATTATGTCAGCCTGGAAATTGAGAACGTAAATCTAACAACGTGCGGACGATACTGGACGATGGTATGTAGCAGATCAGGGAACCACTACAGGGTGGGGGACGTGTGTGTGTGTGTGTGGCAAAGATTAAGTACAGTTGGCCGAGCAAGCTTCATGTTCCATGTATCTCGAATATAGTTAATGTATGGAAAGACCAATGCTCTCTCTCTCTCTCTCTCTCTCTCTCTCTCTCTCTCTCTCTCTCTCTCTCTCTCTCTCTCTCTCTCTCTCTCTCTCTCTCTCTCTCTCTCATTTTACATCTATTGCTATTATATGCAATATATATATATATATATATATATATATATATATATATATATATATATATATATATATATATATATATATATATATATATATATATATATATATATATATATATATATATATATCAACGTTCTATCAGGTAAACAGCTGGTCGTTTACAGGCCAACAGCTGTGCCTGGCCTAAAACACTCTCAAACACCATTAACTGACTTGGGACGAAAGTGGAGGGGTAACTCTTATAAAACGCGTTTGAATGGGAAACTGTCGGACCCCGGTGTACAGAGGAAGCCATCGGTGTATCTGGATGGTTTTAAAATCCTCTAGTGATAAGGTTATAGGATATAAATGAGTGTAGGTTACATTATGTCATGCTGAAGCCCTCGTCGTGTATTTCTCCCATAAGTGTGTGGAATGTGCTCTGGTTCTTTGCGGTGTTGACTGGCCTGAGGAAAAACTCTGGTGATAAGAGACTTCCTCATACGTGGACGAGGCTGGTGCTTAATGTGCTGTGTTTATCTTTATAATGTTGTACACCTGATCTATAATGTTGTACACCTGATCTATAATGTTGTACACCTGATCTTTAATGTTGTACACCTGATCTATAATGTTGTACACCTGATCTATAATGTTGTACACCTGATCTATAATGTTGTACACCTGATCTTTAATGTTGTACACCTGATCTTTAATGTTGTACACCTGATCTATAATGTTGTACACCTGATCTTTAATGTTGTACACCTGATCTTTAATGGATAGGTCAAGAATATAGGACATCGGTACAAACGATCTTTTATCATAGTTATCAAAATAATGACATCGAGTTAATGACTTTTATTGATGTTTTTTTCGACATTTTTACTGATTAATTCTTATATACGTTTGTTTTATCATGGAAAGAGCTGGTTCTCATCCTTCGTCTTTCTCATTCTTTCCTCTGCATTACTTTGAATTTCAAGATTCTTTTCTGATATACTTTTAGTGATTTTCACGTGATTGATCTCCACTAGAAGTGCATGATTGCTTGTTTTTCGTCCTTCAACAAGAAATGGGGAAAGAACACTGACAGCAGATAAATATATGTGTTATATATATATATATATACATATATATATATATATATATATTTTTTTTTTCTTTTTTTTTAATTTGTCGCTGTCTCCCGCGTTTGCGAGGTAGCGCAAGGAAACAGACGAAAGAAATGGCCCAACCCCCCCCCATACACATGTATATACATACGTCCACACACGCAAATATACATACCTACACAGCTTTCCATGGTTTACCCCAGACGCTTCACATGCCTTGATTCAATCCACTGACAGCACGTCAACCCCGGTATACCACATCCCTCCAATTCACTCTATTCCTTGCCCTCCTTTCACCCTCCTGCATGTTCAGGCCCCGATCACACAAAATCTTTTTCACTCCATCTTTCCACCTCCAATTTGGTCTCCCTTTTCTCCTTGCTCCCTCCACCTCCGACACATATATCCTCTTTGTCAATCTTTCCTCACTCATCCTCTCCATGTGCCCAAACCACTTCAAAACACCCTCTTCTGCTCTCTCAACCACGCTCTTTTTATTTCCACACATCTCTCTTACCCTTACGTTACTCACTCGATCAAACCACCTCACACCACACATTGTCCTCAAACATCTCATTTCCAGCACATCCATCCTCCTGCGCACAACACTATCCATAGCCCACGCCTCGCAACCATACAACATTGTTGGAACCACTATTCCTTCAAACATACCCATTTTTGCTTTCCGAGATAATGTTCTCGACTTCCACACATTCTTCAAGGCCCCCAGAATTTTCGCCCCCTCCCCCACCCTATGATCCACTTCCGCTTCCATGGTTCCATCCGCTGTCAGATCCACTCCCAGATATCTAAAACTCTTCACTTCCTCCAGTTTTTCTCCATTCAAACTCCATTCAATATATATATATATATATATATATATATATATATATATATATATATATATATATATATAGAGAGAGAGAGAGAGAGAGAGAGAGAGAGAGAGAGAGAGAGAGAGAGAGAGAGAGAGAGACAGACAGACAGACAGACAGACAGACATACATGTGCTTACAAAATTGTATGTAAGGAGTACGTGAGTCAATGATGGTAATGAAAATAACAGTAATGATATCTGTAACAATGATAATGATGATAAATAGTGATGATGATGATAATGATAATAATAATGATAATGATAATGATAATGATAATAAAAATAATGATAATATAATGATAGTAATGATAATGATATGATAATGATAATGATAATGATAGTGATAATAGTAATAACAGTGATAATGATAATAAATTGATAATATTAATGGTGATAATGACAATAATGATGATAATGAAAATGATAGTAATAATGACAATTACGGTAACCGTAACAATAATGATAATGAATGCGCATATATGTATTCATGTGCATTTGTGCGTATGTGTGTGTGTGTGTGTGTGTGTGTGTGTGTGTGTGTGTGTGTGACTGAATGAGCACATGGTTCGGCTCCCACGGTCCCTCCCGCCCACTATCAGCCCTCCTATATAACCCAGGTCATCCCAGGCCTCGTGTGTGTGTGCTGGCTGCTCCACCATTGCCACCCCACCCACCTCGCTGCCCACTACCTCCCCCCTACCCACGACCTCCCTCGCCAGCCACTACCTACCCCCCCCCCCACCCCTTCTCCTGCTGTTCTGCTTTCGACCTGACTCTGAGGAATCAAGGAAGAATTGGTCGTTATGATCGAGGACGGTGAGAGGCAAAAGATAACGTCGAAATGTACCTCCGACACCAGTCGCACCCTTCTTCATCCCTCTCCCTCATGATCCTGAACCCCTTCAGCCCTACCCTGACCACGCTGACCTCGTTTATCCTTCCACTGACTACCTTTGACCACTTCACCTCTACCCTGACCTTCTCTGGCCCCTTCCATTCCTGCTCTTACCCTCACTGGACCACCTATCTTCACTCTGGCCCTGACCCTTCCATCATCACCCTAGCCCTGACCTCCCATCTTCACACCTGCCCTGACCTACCGTCACCTCCGCTCTGACCCCTCCCCATAGGCCCCTGACCTCACCATAAATCACGACAGGATCGTGTAATAATCCTCTGTTGTGACACCGGGTCGCCGCCTGGCAAACAGATTCATGCTCCTGGACGCTCGATGCTCATAAAACCAGATCACAGATTGAACCCTTTTTTTCTGACGATATGAAAGCCACTTCTTTAAACTCTTACTAAAACTGCAAAACCCTAAGCCTCTGGACTTAAAACAGACCTAAAATAACAAGGATTATTA
Source organism: Panulirus ornatus (assembly GCF_036320965.1). Taxonomy (NCBI): domain Eukaryota; kingdom Metazoa; phylum Arthropoda; class Malacostraca; order Decapoda; family Palinuridae; genus Panulirus; species Panulirus ornatus. Next base: position 2,738,213 of record NC_092242.1, read on the forward strand.
CACTCTGGAAGTTTATATAAACTTCTTTCATAGAATAACGGATAATAAGCGGATTCAAGGTCAACCAGCCACCACCTTTGGCGAGGCTCAGGTCAGAGGTCAGGCTGGACACCCGCTACTCACACACGATTTGATCATCGCCGTGAAATCGAACTGATCTAAATGGCGGGATAGCCATCAGCTCCGACCTGGGCACTGCAGGCAGTAACAGTTGCAGTAATCTGACCAGAGTGCTTATCTCTCTCAGCATGGCTCACACACCTGACCCTGAGCGAAATTCTTTTTTCATCGTCATTAAAACATTCAGTTTGCACTAAAGCGTCGTCCTGTCGTCCTTAAGGGTCGTTCCGTCGTGTGAAAGGGTCGTACTGTCGTTCTTAAGGGTCGTAACGTCGAGTCAACAATTGTGATTTCGAGCTCAATATGTTAAAGACTCTTTTTAGATATATCATGAAATCCCAGTTGTGACAAGATACGAGGAAAAGGAAATCGAGATGATGTCTAAAAGTTGAAAAATTCATCGAAATCAAAGTAATGAAGAAGAGGAAGGTAGACTAACATCATCAGTTCTTTCTTCAGTGTGACTCAAAACAATCATGAGAATGGTTGAACACACTCTCCCATTACCTCTCACCACATCCTCTTCCACCATGTTCCTCACACCTCTCCCTCTCACCACATCCTCTTCCACCATGTTCCTCACACCTCTCCCTCTCACCACATCCTCTTCCACCATGTTCCTCACACCTCTCCCTCTCACCACATCCTCTTCCACCATGTTCCTCACACCTCTCCCTCTCACCACATCCTCTTCCACCATGTTCCTCACACCTCTCCCTCTCACCACATCCTCTTCCACCATGTTCCTCACACCTCTCCCTCTCACCACATCCTCTTCCACCATGTTCCTCACACCTCTCCCTCTCACCACATCCTCTTCCACCATGTTCCTCACACCTCTCCCTCTCACCACATCCTCTTCCACCATGTTCCTCACACCTCTCCCTCTCACCACATCCTCTTCCACCATGTTCCTCACACCTCTCCCTCTCACCACATCCTCTTCCACCATGTTCCTCACACCTCTCCCTCTCACCACATCCTCTTCCACCATGTTCCTCACACCTCTCCCTCTCACCACATCCTCTTCCACCATGTTCCTCACACCTCTCCCTCTCACCACATCCTCTTCCACCATGTTCCTCACACCTCTCCCTCTCACCACATCCTCTTCCACCATGTTCCTCACACCTCTCCCTCTGACTCTCACTTCTGATCTGCCAGCCTAGCCGAGATAGAGAGGATGATCATTATAAAGGCATTAGGAGCTGCCAGGGATTCACGGATCTTCGTAGCTTGCAGGGAGGAAGGAACCTGTGGCCAGCCACGAGTCAGGTGTGGTCCTCATGTGCCTCAGTGAACCACAGATGTATCTCTATAAAACATATTTTTTTCTCCGTCATTAATTGTACCAAATTAGCTGCGAGCCTTTTCAAAAGTCATTAAACATACCTGGATAGCTGGCATGGGCGTTTCCAGGTGACTAGAAACGCCCAAAGAGAAGGCAAAGTCCATCAATGAATCTACAGAGCGGTTACATTACCCGTTGGTCCTAGTCATCACACCTGAGAGTAATTCAGTGATTTAACAGTGACCTTAACACGAGGTGGAGGACACACGAGGTCTGCCCCTTCTATAGCCTCTTCATGCGTCGTTCATCTGTCGATTCACTTGATAAACTCAGTTTTTTTTCTGGTGTTTTTGTTATTTATCATTTGAGAAGGATTTCTTTAAAAGGAAAAATCATTTTTGTTTTAGTTCAGTTCCATTCAGTAGCTGCAGTACTTCCGTCTTCCAGAAGGGCTCCTGGCAGAGATGACAAGATCATGTCATCATTGACACATAAGGTTTACACATCAGTCCCATGAAATGACAGGCCAGTTGCCAACTCTCAAGCATTAGGTGGGATCTCGAGGTCATTTGGCCTATTTTTTTCTTAAGTAGGCCATGACCTCTAAAGTCATCGGAGCTGTTTTTTTCAGTAGACCACGACATCCCCTCCAGGCAGAGAGTGGGGCCGTGATCTACCTGAGCCCTTGTTCGGGGTCTCATTACCGTGAAATTGGGATGACCACCGACACCCCAGACGACGCTACTGTGTGCCTGCTGCCTCCTCCCAGCCCAACCCAGCAACCCCTCCTGCCCTAATTCTAACCCCCCTAAGCCTGCTCCAACCCCCCCCCCCCCCCCCCTCTCAGTTTGTCAGTGCCTATAACCCATCGTCCTACCACAAGTTTTAAATTATAAAATTTTCATATGTCTAAATAGGAATAGATAAAACATATCAGTGGTAGCATGAGTGATGCGTACATGGATTTAGGTCGACGGAGGCACGTGTAAAATGCAGTACATCGAAACAGGTGGGTCTGAGGGTCCTCGTTCCAGCAGGAAAGGAGGAAACAGCATTGCTGGGCATTGGTTTGAAATAAAAGAAAGATAACATTTGTCAACAGTACAGCGGCGGTGAGGCAGTCTACCCTCCCACACATCGTGCTGAGTGCTTTATGTCTCTGTTCACTATCATCAAAGTCTCTCTCTCTCTCTCTCTCTCTCTCTCTCTCTCTCTCTCTCTCTCTCTCTCTCTCTCTCTCTCTCTCTCTCTCTCTCTCTCTCTCTCTCTCTCTCTCTCTCTCTCTCTCTCCCTCTCTCTCCCTCCCTCTCTCTCTCTCTCTCTCTCTCTCTCTCTCTCTCTCTCTCTCTCTCTCTCTCTCTCTCTCTCTCTCTCTCTCCCTCTCTCTCTCTCTCTCTCTCTCTCTCTCTCTCTCTCTCTCTCTCTCTCTCTCTGTAATAGGGATAGAGCTCTCCTTGATTCGTCCGGCAGGGTAGCCCGGTAGATAATCTGTTGACCCAGACGTTGTAACCTGCTGATCTGGACGTCACTTCCACACACTTGAAGTCAGACGCTCAGAGACGTCCTCCCACACCAGCCCCCCACAGCCCAGGGTGATGGTCATACCTCACTCATGCCAGCTGAACTCACCCCATGTTCTCCACCCACAACATTCCCCTTTCACTTCATCCTATTCTCCATGTCCCCACTCAATAGTCTCTCCTTATCTCCCCTTTTATCTCCTCCCCAAGTTTCCATCCCACTACTCTCCCATTCTCTCAGTCTCCCCCGCGGTGGCGGTTTGAACCCTTGTTGTGACAACTGATCAACCATGCACGCCTTGACAATTACCCCCGGGAATTTTGATAATCCCAGTCCCCCTCCGCCCTGTCCCACCCCGCCCCACCCCACAGTGACACATGTAGCCACAGGGAGCTTCATCCTGGCCCCATTGTGTTGCAGGCTTCACCGGAGGACCTGCAGTCAGCATTAATTGTTTTGTTGATAGTTACTTTGGGATTCAAGTTGTTTTGACTATTATTCGTTGTATTGCGTATGGGTCATGTAGGCAATGGGTTTACTAATGGGTACTTTTATCACTGCGTCCTGCTCGTGGGCCATCGTAGCAATGCGTTTTGCCAATGGATTTTATTAGCTCTGTGTTTTACCCATAGTTCGTGTGAGCAGCAATAAAGATGTTATCATGGTCTACTTTCCTCATGATTTGCTTCAGTCATAAGAAGCTTCGGTAACGGAGAGGTTCGGTTATGACTAATGTTTTCCTTTTACTTCACCTCGTTATTCCTTTTCTATGGTCAGTCTCTCATTTCTTCATTGGGTTCAGTCTTGCATACCTCCTGTTTGCTTCACTTAGTGACGGAAACAACCTAAGAAATACGTTCATTCGACCATAAAATAGAAATATAGCTTTCCCAATGTTTCATTTCTCGTCTTTATGATCATCTGAAGTAAACAGACGGATCATTTCGCTTTTGTTTGCCTCCTCCTTTCTTCACTGACTTTCTTCATCCCCGTTTGCCTCCTCTTCCTTGTCAATTCCCTCTCTCTCTACCCTGTGATATTTCCCTGCCAACCAACCTCATCCCCCAGTCCTCCTCATCAACACAAGTTCTCCTCAGTACTGAGCCATCAGGAGAGACATATGACATCCCCCAGTAGCCACAGACATAACATCCTCCAGCTCTGTACCAGCTTGCCATACACCAGATCCGACCAGAGCATGACCTCCCTGAAGGTGGAGGACTTACCTTCTCACGAGTAACTACAACGAATCTCCTGAGATTAGGTAGGGCTGGCGCGTAGTCCTCACCACAGGAAAATGTAGAGATGACAATAACGAGTCGTGTTATCAAGTGTTGTGTGCGAGGTGAAGAGTGTGTGTGTGTTTGTGGAACCGGACACCAGCCGCTTACATGTATGTGCGGCAGGAAGAAGAAAGAGCAGCTTGGGCCAGGGAGGGGAGGGTGGATTCGACAGCCACTGATGTACTGATTCACCAGCACGGCCATCACGAACCATCCCGATACCCAGGCCGGTAGCACTAGTAATGTACCACCCTGGTTGGTGGCTGCTTACGTCTACTACCGAGTAGATAGATAAATAGATAGATTGATAGAGAGAGAGAGAGAGAGAGAGAGAGAGAGAGAGAGAGAGAGAGAGAGAGAGAGAGAGAGAGAGAGAGAGAGAGAGAGAGAGAGTTAAGAGAAAGAGAAAGAGTGGGAGAGAGAACGAAGGACACGTCACACATCAGCTCAAGAGATCTCATCCAAGATAATCAATGCGCTACAAGGGCGCTGAGATATCATTAACATCTATAGTGACTGAAGACACGTCAAACCCGAATCTCTTCTTTCGTGTAGAATCTAGATACCTCAGTTATTCATAATCTAGATACCTCACTTATTCATAATCTAGATACCTCACTTATTCATAATCTAGATACCTCAGTTATTCATAATCATTTTAAATTCACATAAAAAGTATATACAAGGGCACAGTGTAAGATTATTTCAATTCTCTTCTGGCGCAGCTGTTCAGCAAATGACAAAGCCACAGAGAGAGAGAGAGGGGAAAAAAAGATCCCTTAAAAAATGGGAATCCATTTGAGAAATACAAATTTCCCCCCAGAGTCTAAAGGCCTTAAATCTATACAAGAAAACTCCACTTAAACGTCAGGGGAGTAGTGACAGTGGCGCGCTGGAGACAGAGGTTATATTTCCTGAATACTGTTGTGGCGGTGAGGGAGAGGGGCAGGACGCCTGGCAGAGAGGGTAGAGATCCTGGTGACACGACCGGGGCACCTACACCAGATGGGGAGATAATGCAGGGGAGACGGAGGGGAGGATACAGAGAGGGGAGGTTACAGACAGAGAAGGGAGTGACACCCAAGAACTGAGTGTTCTTGGCTGCGTCGAAGAGAAGAGGCAGAAATATAAAGCTATGAAGAAGACAGAATGAGAGACAATTAAGGCAAAAAGAGAACACTGAAGTACAAGAATCAAGAAGACAGAAACATAGGAGAAGATGACGATCAATAGCTAAAGAAAAGGAGACAGAAAAATAGGCAAATGTAACGAAATAAGATATGACATGAAAAGACACGAAATGGGTTGTGATGAAGAGAAGGAAAGGGGTTATTTGGGAGGAACAGAAACATGTGTCTAGAGCAGACAAAGTTTGTGAGGAGAAATAGATATTTTTGTTTGAGAGACACAGACATAGAATGGCGGAAAAGATAGGGAGACACAGATGTCTGTTGCCGGACAGGAGAGGAGAGACGTGACTGACACCAGACACAAGGAGAGAAGAGATTCCTGGTTAGACAAAGACAAATGAAATGGGGACTGATACGTGGTACTCTGGGGACTATCACCATTGGCCCAGGGGACTGGTGGGTCTTTGGGACAGCCGTAAAGAGGGAGAGAGAGAGAGAGATGCAAGGTGAGAGATGGCGAGATATGGGAGATAGACGAGTGATCCAGGACCCGCTGTTGGCCACGATGGCACTGTTAAAACAACTTTTACTCATTTTCAACAAAGAACAATGACTATTGTTTTTGTAGTCGACCACGAAGGAAGGATTTTTTTGTAGGTAACCAACCATCTTGGTCTTAAAGAAAGATTAATCAGAATTCAGAATTTAACGATAAGGATATGTACAGAGGTAATGAAGTAATGTGGTACTAAGATGGAGAGCCATTTCAAAAACTCATCAGTTATCTTTGACAACTTTAACACTATTTATATTTACGAAAATTTCAATATAGAATTCATACATGATTATGTCCGGTGTATCAACTCTCGTATATTTGGGAACTGCTTCATCTATATCCACTTGTTCTGTGGGAGATGTGGTGCACCAGCCTCGTACTGCTGCCTGAGGAGCTTTACGGGTCTTATCACGCCCACCGTCAACATGTTACTGACCATTACACACTATCTTAGCCAGCCTTCTGGTCACAGCCCGCGTCGCGGATGCAGAGGTCTCGTGAGGTCAGAGGGACGACGCGCTTTAAACTTAGAACGACAAATGGTGATGCGTCTGGCCCTCAGCTGATGAATCCTTCCTCCTCTGAGCGGCTTTATGTATGAGTAAACTCTCTCTCTCTCTCTCTCTCTCTCTCTCTCTCTCTCTCTCTCTCTCTCTCTCTCTCTCTCTCTCTCTCTCTCTCTCTCGTGTGTGTATGTTTGTGTGTGTGTGTGTGTGTGTGTGTGTGTGTGTGTGTGTGTGTGTGTGTGTGTGTGTGCAAAATCATGGAGATTCACCACCGTGAACAAAACTATGCCACTTACACAGAAGACTTTCTATGTAAGCATATACCGCTCTGTCAACCTCATAGCCAGGTTTTATATCATTCTCCGTATGTGACAATGCTCTTCTCCGCTCCTCCCATCACTCACCTACTCAAGACACAAACGCCGCATTTACTCATCCCACGAAGGCAACTGTGTCCATACGCTGCCATACATCAATGCCACTGAACTTTTCTCTTGTTTTTCTGCCTCATCTCAGAGAACCTCTATTTCCTCTTGGCACGCAGGCCTCCCCAGGCCTCCTACCCAAAAGCACTGGCACTTCTGCCCACTAGACCTTGGCTTCCTGGTCACCCACTCCACCCCGCTAACCCCCAGGCTACAGCCACACACACACCAGCTACACTGGATGTAAAAAGACCGAATCATTAGCGGCAGGAGGAGGCGACCAGCCAGGGGTCTTGTGTTCGATTTTGTAGCCAGTTATCTGAGGAATGTTATTTATCACGTTACACCTGATTCAACTAAACTAGTTTGATCGGATCTAACCAGAGGAAAATGCTAGGATCACAGACAATCTTTGTAACCTAAAACAGCACAAGACTTTACTGAACTAACTCAAGCGTACATCAGATTATTTGCATAGACTTACTTCAGCGGAATTAGAAACTGAACTGTCGCTGTCTATACAGATAATCGTGAGGTCATTAACTAGCAATAATGAGCCGTTGTCGGTGGCTAAGATGGTTTGTGCCACCGTACTTAGTATTTTCATAATGTGATGCTCCAGCCTTGTTGGCAGCCCAGCATTCTGCTTCTGTACGGATTCCTAAAGTGGTCTGGATAGAGGTAAAGACCCTCTATTTCCACCTCTCCGCTGGTCAGACAATGAACAATGATAGCCTTATTTTCACCCTAAACGTCAGACTCCGAGCACACTCCTCAACTCTAAACTGTTTGACAGTTTAGGCAATACATCAGCAGTTGAGGCTTGAGACCCTCCAAGATGAACTTCCGTGGCGGGGCTGCGGCGGCCAGGGAGAGTGTGTTTCCCTGTCAACTGCGGTGTGGCCAGCCCTGGCCCGCCGCCACGGCCACAGGCCTCACACAGGCTCCCGCGTCGCCACATCTTCCGTACTCATCCTGTGTTGGACGAGGAGACAGAAAGAATATACGTTCACACATTTCAAGAAACAGCGTATGATGGGAGAACTGATAACGGAGGAAGTTGTAAAGTCTATGAAGGTCTTGCAAAGGGTGAGTGTGGTGGGAGGAACGCAAGACGGTGGCAACACTGGGCCACATAGATGCCGCGGCAAACCACACGTCTTGGCTGCTGCCACTTGGCCCGCTCTGCCATTAGTCCCAATCATCTCCGAACCCAGACGATGCAGCAGCTTCTCCTGCCTCCTGATGCTCACCTTTTTCCACCTAAAGCCCTTCAAAATGCCTGATGATAAACACTCAACCCAGGTCAATAGGCCTGGGAGACTATGTCGAGTAGCTAGGAGGTTAAAGAACGTCGACCGCGGAGACGCCCAGTGGAAGGATGTCGAAGAGTTCGTAACGACATTACGGCCACCGGTCCTGTTGTTTGGTCTCCGCCTAAAAGGTTAGTTTACAGAGGGGCACGCGCCCGCCCTGTATCCATCATGGCCAATTATTGCCCGGAGCTTCTTCAGGCAGACCACAGGGGAGGAGGAAGACCACTATGACAGGCGAGGACCTCATGGTTAAGATCTTCAAGGTGAAGTTAGAACCTTCGTAAAACGTTCAGCTTTAGCAAGACTCTTGGGTACAGCAACGACCCTGTGATAATGTGAGCCTCAGAGGACTCCTCCGTAGCAGATAAGAACCCGGGAATGAAGTAGTGATCTCGCGCTACAGTAAAGACTTCTTAAGGTAGAATGAAGCCCTTAGGGTCTCTGTCAACACAATCATGAAGTCATACTCCAAGGTTGGACTAAGACTTTCAGCATGGGTATGTATCTTTAATATCGAGGTTAAGACCCGTAAGGTTAAGACCTGCACATGGGGTTTAAACCCAGAGGATGAAGTTATGAACCTCCTATCCCTGACTTCTCTTATGAGTTGTTTGACACGAGGGATTTTAAGTATACAAGAAAGTTCGTGGTTATGATGGAGGCGTTCAAGTGTGAGGGTATGTCCCACGTGTGTGTGTGTGTGTGTGTGTGTGTGTGTGTGTGTGTGTGTGTGTGTGTGTGTGTGTGTGTGTGTATGTTAAGAGAGAAAGAGAGAGATAGAACTCATGTGTGTGAGAAAACGTTAGTGCAAGAAAATGTATGTGACTTCCAAGTGTGAACGACAAAGCTTGCGTGCATGACACCAGAGAGTCAAAATAAGAACCATATCAGAATGAAATCAAGTGTGATATATTGATGATGAGAGTGCATGACAGAAAGTGTGATACGTGAATGCATGAGGGGAAGTGTGAAAGAGGCAGCTTGCGATGGTAGGGACGTGTCACAAGGACGCTTATCGATTATTCTTAGGAGTCTCCGGGAGGTGGTGGGGTCGGCCTTCGGGTACACAAGAGCGTGATGGAGAACCTGTGATGACCCTCCGTTCTCTGTGGACTCCCATGTACAACTGGCAGTCCTTAAAGTCTTCGTCATGGTCAAGGGAATCGTTTATAGGATCCGCCATAACCAAAGGAATTTTCAAGGATTCCACCATAGCCATGGGATCTTCTGTCGTTTATTCAAGGTCCAGTTGATTCCTATGAGTTTCAGTTTCTGTTCCCGTAAAAAATTCACGTCAACTATTTCATAATTTCGTTTTCATTCCCCATTTCTTTTATTAGAATCTTACAACCTACTCAGAATTTTTCTCATACAATACAAGTTTAATATTTGATAATGATGGTTTAATGCATCACCTCGAAAAATTGTAGGTTCATATTTTCCTTACCATGAGACTAGATCTATCTTGTAGATTACTCAAATGATCTTAATCTACAATGTGGATGATGTAGATATTAATCAGCTTTCCTATACTCCTCTCGGTCAAATTGAGATCATGGGATTATAGATTAAACTTGTCATGATAATGTTTTCTGGCGATTAGTCCCAGGGATGTATCCATTAAACATGTCCAGCCAACACGTTCTATTGATGTGTCTTCGGTATGTATTGGACATCATGTTGTGGGGTGTACGCTGGGAATATCTTCGGAACATGTCCCAGCAATCAAACCTCATCCTGCGGTCTAGGATATAAGAGCTCCAACACACAAACCACATCCAGTGGTCGAGGAAATAAGGACCCTAGCAACCAAACCTGAATCTTTGGTCCAAGAAATAAGGAATTTAGTATTCGCTCCTCATCCTAAAGCCCTGAGTGGCACTCCCAAAATCCCTCAATCAAAAAACAATTCACAGCTTCTCTCATACTCCTAACTGGTCCTATTAATTCTGCCTACTTCGTCAGTGTTTGTGTATGATTTCAAATATACATCATTCGTTAAGATAGTAGATCGAAGAGTTTGTATAGATGAATGTTGATATGTATGAGCAGGGAGATCACTCAGGAAATGTGTATTGTGACAAGGTACACACTGATACACATGCATATAATGCCACTGTCACTACAATGCTACCATGTTATCCCCACGTACGGACGTCCCCAGGAGCCTTCCCCCATGGCACATCCTCACATCACTACGCCCACACTCCTTTATACTACCATCATACGCCCACACTCCTTTATACTACCATCATACGCCCACACTCCTTTATACTACCATCATACGCCCACACTCCTTTATACTACCATCATACGCCCACACTCCTCCCTAATACCCACACATGTCCACAAAATCCATTTGGAGCAACATTCACCTTCAGGCTTCAAATACAAGAACAGCGAGAGACGTCTTCTTGCAGAAATAATGCTATCAAAAAGGGGTCACCATTGAAAAGGGGCCTCAACAGATTACAGACGAGGGCACAGAAGCTGTTGGACCCGCCACACTCCCTCCCTCTCCAACATTCATAACAGAGATAGAGCGGCGTTAAACCAGGCATTAAAAACACTCTTGAAAAGTCCTTTTATCTTGCGTCTCGCTCCTGATTAACATACTTCAGTAATTACGAAAAGAAAACTCTATTATAAGCCTATTTCCCGAGTTGCTCTCCAGCCGCGCATCGGTTAATCCTAAAGCGTTTATTCAATTATGTTTTATTAGCAATGCCTGAGAACGTATCTTCACATTTCCATACAGAATGCGAGCCAAATTTCCAGCATCTTCCATTGGTTGGCGCCTTCAGGCTCGACCAATCACAGGCTCAGATTTAATTGAGTGGCGACCAATAGGAGCGCAGCTGAAGTTGTTATCACGCGGACTCCAGGGACCGACGGCAACGACTTAATCTTAAAAGTGAACCTCAAACTTTGGAGGGTGTAAGCTTCGCGACACCAGATGCACCAACTCTACTTACTGCAAAGCACAAGCAGACCGTGTAGATACGTTCTTATCACTCCTCTGGTACTTTATTTCTACCTGATCCACACTAGAAGCCTCGAGGACTCAAAGCTAAATAAACCTCCCTCGAAACCTTGTGCCGGGGGCAGATTGGCTGTTCATATTCCTGAGGCCGCTTCATAACGGCGATTCTGACAATAATTGCGATATCATGCAGGGGAAAATAAAGTGGGGAGCGCGGCAGATAAGCTGACAATCTGGGTGAGCCATTTCGGGGCAATTTATGGAAGCAATTTGGCCTATAACAACCATTAGGCGAGAGACGAGAGGACGGGGTATTAGGAGAAGATGGATCGCGGGGGGTTTAGCTGCTGGGGAAGAGGGGGCAGGGGAGACCAAGGCATGGGATGGGGAGAGTACGGAAAATGGAAGAGAAAGGGGAAAGTGCTGACAATAGTATACAAAAGGTGCGAATGCTCAGAATGAGAAAGAAAGTATAGATGGGGGAACTCAGAACGATAAAGAAAGTAAGGTGGGGTAAGAGAACACTTCCAAAGAAGAAGAACTGATAGCAGCACGAGACATAGAAAGTAGCAGGACATGGAGAGGAGAATGGGAACTAGTGGAGTGTTGAGGGAAAGGACGAGGGGGCGACTAAGATGGAGATGGGAAGGAAAGAGATAAATCGCAAGTTATAAAGATGAGGAAGAAAGAATGTAAGGATGTAAACATAAAAGGAGTGAGAAGGATGAACAGTGATACAACTGAGGATGAAAACTGTGAGAAAGGAAGGAAGGAAGGAAGCCTAGGAACAGAAACTATTTACTACCTCATTCTTCTATCCCTCAGCCCCATGCCGGATATATAGTACCGAGCGTACATCCTGGACACTGTGTGTGTGTGTGTGTGTGTGTGTGTGTGTGTGTGTGTGTGTGTGTGTGTGTGTGTGTGTGTGTGTGTGTTGTAAACATTACATACCACCGGAACTGGATTAGACACGTAGGAGACCCGACGCCGTAAGGACAGAGAGTCAGGTAAGGCCTTGGATCATAACACAAGTCCATCCTGAGTCTCGTCATGGTAAAGGCCTTAGGGTGACTTCGAGATTATGTAGTCTGCTGAGCCATGAGTAGGAAGGCAGGTGGGTTGCAGATCACCCTACCCTAGCACTGTGGAGGATCACGTGAGTCAGAGAACCCCCGGCTTCACGAGCTTCAGCATGCACTCCTTGTAGCCAACACCATTCCCTCAAACGAAGAGGAAATAATGGAAAGACAAGCAGGACACAGTGTCATGAGTTGTGGTACAGTGTGTCTCTCTCACACTTTTGGAACAAAATGTTCCTCACCTGGACCAGGACCGTCGTATAAGGATAAGTTTCTGTCAACTACCCCAGGGATGGTGCAATAATTCCAGGCTCTAACCACACTTCGATTACCAGAGGGGTTTCCCGAAGCCATTCCCAGCTGAAGGAGGCCATAAAGACCCACCCAACGAAGGACTTCGTGGAACCAACATGTCATGTACCGACGGAGACCATCTCTCCAGCTCTAAGAAGAAGAGACCCAGACAGCGAAGGCTTCTTCGAAGAACTAGTATATTCCACTGGGTCGCAATAGGCGTCGACACGTTTCCGACGGAGACCATCTCTAAGAAGCTGTTCTATGACTCGTCTTCGTTGGTATTCAAGAACTGAGTGTCTGCCCCACGTGTGGAACTCCGATGGTGAGAGTTGATGACTTCGAGGTGCTGAAGAAGGCTTTGCTACTTCGACAATAACAGAACGTAAAAGACATCTGTTGGCTCACGAATAGTATGTTACAGCCAGTTCATTACGTGTGAATTACGCTTTTTACAATACAACAGTTTGTCACGAAGCTGTTCATTTTATGATTCATGAAACTTTTAGCATTACTATAGTCATGATCATCTACGCAGTCCTTACAAAATTATAAATTCATATTCACTCGTTTATTTTCCATAAAGTCGCTCAAAGAATCATAGATGTAAATAAAGCTTTACCTTAAAGTGATTGGTTCAGGTGTTGTCACAAGACGAATTGGAAGTTTGATGAAAACATGAAATACCAGAATAAACCTACTCTCGCCGGTTTTAGGTTACTCTACAGCCGAACATAGTCTACTTTGAAGCAGTTAGAATTACCCTTTGTGCATGACGGTACGACCCTGGCCTTCAAAGGTTAGGTCAGAGGTTACGCTATTACACCTAAGGGTTGTTAAGCGGGAACAACACTATTGGAATACAACTGCTGAGTCAGCGGGCACCAGGGTCAGGTGGGCACCAGGACCATAGCCATCAGGGTCAGAAGGGCCGCAGCCACCAGGGTCAGGAGGGCCGCAGCCACCAGGGTCAGGAGGGCCGCAGCCACCAGGGTCAGGAGGGCCGCAGCCACCAGGGTCAGGAGGGCCGCAGCCACCAGGGTCAGGAGGGCCGCAGCCACCAGGGTCAGGAGGGCCGCAGCCACCAGGGTCAGGAGGGCCGCAGCCACCAGGGTCAAGAGGGCCGCAGGACCGCCGGTCGACCGGGTGGTCATGTTAGCCAGGGTAGGTGAGCACCTAAAGGTGGGTGATGGTGTCATCCAGGCTCTGACAATACCTGAGGTAAGCCAGTCCTGTGTACCTGAGGAGGAGCCATCCCTCCCTCCACCTACCTTACCATCCACACCTCCTCTTCGTCCTCCGTTGGTTTGATCCTCCTTCTCTTCCTCGTACAGACCCAAGGATGACTCGCCAGTGAGTCAAAGATTTTAGACAAACTTTCCGTCAATCACTACACTGAGAAGATACTGTATACCATATGTCAGGCTTGATATTCAGGTCAGAAAGTCAGTTTAAATCACATCAGCAGAAAGTCTCCTCTGAAGAAGAAAATATGCTAATCAAGCTCGTTTTTCCCTTCGTTTTTATGCCCGGGGACTTTAAATATTCGCGGTCATTCTCTCCTCGTAAAATTTTTGCCTGGAGAGACGCACTCGTCAAGGTCATTAAGGCCGCCTCTTTTGCACCATAAAGCAAAGGTCTAGTCACCCGCGAAGCCCAGCCCCCTGCCCGGACAACGAGAGGGGTCTCAGGCTAACGCCAGTGTCGATATTTCTCACACAGAAAGTTATCTCTCACAAGAAGATAACCGAAAGCAACTGTTATCTTTTACATCAGATACAAACTCGTCTGAAACCTGATATTTCTGGCTGTCTTTGTCGCCTCTAGAAAGAAAAGGGGACAAAATAATGACGAATATCATGGTTAAGACCGGTCCATCTCTCCCTTCCTCTCCTACTGGTACCCTCGGCCCCAGCCAGAGCCAATGAGGAAGGACCTTGTAGCAGTCCACATGCTGACGGCAACGATTTAATAGATCACGGAGCTATCTGTTTACTGACAGTACCTGAACTCAGGCAGAGACGAGCAACATAGTGGCGAACTCAGATCGTGTTTACTGATAATCATCCACTCCTGCCTCAGGAACTGCCTTCAGTTCAATGTACAGTCTGAAGGTAACACTTCTCAGCGATATGCTCCCTCACACTGAAAGTCAGACGGGAGCTGAATCTATGATGATATTTCTTGACGTGATAGGAGGAAGAGGTTTCGGGAGTTGATTCTGGAAGGGAATTGTTGGAGGGTTCTTGGGCATTAAGTAAGGAAAGGGAAGTTGGAAAAAGAGAAGTTATATGCCTGTTGGCATATAACGAGGTGATCTGTAAGTATCTTCACTAACTATAAGGTGGCTAAGGTTAGGATAGCAAAGCAAGAAAGCTCTCTCCTTACCACTCCGGCAAGAACAGACGGCAGGAGAAATATGAGAAGCACAAACAAGCACTGTTAGAATAAAGCATGATCTAATCTATCAAATTCATTCAGAATTTTGAAGACTTGTATCAAGTCACCGTGGTCTCTGCTTGCTATGTACAAAGTCACCGTGGTCTCTGCTTGCTGCGGGAAAGGAAATTTAATCTTCTTAACCAATATCTATATAGCAGGTTTCTTAGAGTTGTAACTAGTTAAGTAGCCTCTCTTAATGGATCATCAAGTTATTCTTCGTCTTTTTTGTAGCTCAGGACAAGAAAATGGCATCGAAGCTGTGGAATTCTCTTCCAATAACCTCTCGACCTTTAAATTCATGCTTACAACACTCGAAGAACTGAGAGTATTATCACTTTTTTGTTTTTTCTCATTTTTTTTTACCGGAAATAGTCATGACTGGGGCAAGTATGTCCATACTATGTCGGTCACTATGAAACAAGGTAGACTACATATTCGAGATGTTGTTCAGCAGAAAATTTAGGATTGTTTCTGATGTTTTCTGGTGGATTTTACTTGGTATAACACGCAGTCTTGTTGTTTACGACTAAACACTGTTTAGTGTATTCCACATTGTTGCTGATGACAACTTCAAGATCTTTTTATTCATTTAATTTGCGTGGTGGATTTCCGAGCATTTCATAATCATGTTTAATATTATCTCCAAAGTATATATATATATATATATATATATATATATATATATATATATATATATATATATATATATATATATATATATATATATATATGTTATATTGACCAACACCAAAGGAGTGCATGAAACACTAAGCTGGCTATGAGTCGAGCTTCTGTTCCGGAACTCAGACCTGGTCCTGATGTTTCAGTCCGCCAGCCTGCGTACATCACCGCGGAGTGCTTACTGAAAACTATCCTCGTCTCCATCAGACTCTACCATCTTCGGATGTGCAGACACTTGTTGTGATGAAAAGGGTAAACAAAGTGTGTTCCAGCAGAGTGTATTGTGCTCGTATCCTTCAGCAAGTGCTACGACGATAGCCCTGAGTGCTCTCACTATAGCCTCAGTATATGGTCCCCCCCTCATAAATCACAGGGCGGGTTCATTCACCAGTGAAGCCCTCCAGTGCTGACAAGTGACACCTTTGAGCACCTCCAAGATTCGTTGGTTTTGAAAACACCCCTGACGAGGTAAGTCTCGTTTTCTGAGATATATTAGACGGGTATGATAGTTATTTGCATACATTTCTTTGAATCTGACATCATGATCGAGTCACTTTTCACAGTAGGTTCGTGGCAGTCGTTACAACCTACCGAGTTTATATCTGAGACTGCTACCGAGACGTTTCATTCGATGTTCCGAAGCAGTCACGAATCTTTTGCAGTGATGCCATCGCGTGATCCTTTATTTATAATGATATTCTCTCACTAACTTGGCCTGTAGAATTCCCTTCACTCTCACTGAGCAGTTATCCCTCGTGTTGTCTGTCAGAGCCGCATAGAGAAGCCTACCTCGGCCTGTTTGACTGTCTGGGTTCCCCTGTTGACAGCTTGACATTCAGGACCTATTTGGCATTTTGATTTACGGCGGCGGTCAACTCTGTCCTGCGTGACTTGCTTCGTCGTCCTTCTAACTCTCCTGTTTCTTCTTCCTTCTCTCTCTCTCACCCTCATTCCTTCCGTTCCTTTCTTGTTCCAAGTGTCGGTATACGCGTCGTGGTCAAAGGTCAAGGGAGGAGGATGGGATTTTTGCACAATAAGCCGGGAATTTTCAGAGGTGTTTCCACGGTCTTAAATTAGCATAGGCGGTCTTCCCCGGCCACCTCCTCGCCTGGAGGCCCTTCGGGCGGGTCGTACCGTAGAGAACCTCCCTCGGCTCCTCCACCCTCAGGAGAGATCACGTCATAAAGACACACAGAGGTGAGGTTTATGGTGTGGCCGGTCATGCATGCTACCTAACGACATGACAACGGCGAAGACGACGATGCTGAAGAAGACAACGACGATGCGTCGTGTTAAGACGATACTGTCTAACTCTCGTGATGGTTTGTGAGGAGTGAGGGACGAGGAGCATGTCATGGTGGAGATGGGAAATGGAAAGTCCTGTGACAAATAGAACGACTACAGAGACGACGACTAATGTGGCTTATGATTATATCGACGACACAAAGATAACTGCAACTGTTTACCGACTAACGCGACCAAGATGAGTAAGGAGGTAACAACGACAAGAACTACCAACGATGAAGGTCTACGACAACGACTTATACGACGACAGTAGTTAGGAACGACGTCAACGACTCAAGCGAGAAAGATGATAGTTTAGAACGACAGAGCGACTGTTACAACCAGGATGACGATGGTAGTTTAGAACGACAGGGAAAAGTATAGGCGGGGCCTGGGGAGACCTGGGGTGTGGCACTCCAGTACACATCTGTCTGGTTGTCCTTATGATTGAGCCACATTACAGTGGCCACTTTAAGCCGGTCTCTTTACATTGGTCTACTTAAACTGGTTACTTTAAAATGGTCAATTTATGTTGGTTACTTTCAATTGGTCATTTCAAACTGATCTCCTTGAATGGGATACTTCTAACTAATTACTTTAAACTAGTTATTTTTAACTGCTTGTTTTAAACGGGTCATTTTACTCTGTTTCAAACCCATGTGGTCGGTAGATGAAACCTTGATATATTCACTTCCAATAATTGATTTCGGTAACATTGTATCAATCCTGAATTTTATTTCGTCATTATGTAACTTGGAGTCTGTGTTTGTAAATAAGGATTCGTGTCTGACGTGAGCGCGTGATTCTTGCCTTTTAATGCTACTCAGGGGATTTAAACCCTGTATTTGGTTACGAGATCGTCTGGTCACTGACGCCGACTCCCGCACCACGATGCTGTGTCGACGTCACAGTCGTGTGTGTGTGTGTGTGTGTGTGTGTGTGTGTAAAAGAATAGGTTTGAGACTTTAAACTTAGCCACATCTTGTCATCAAGGTGGTGGTGTAACTCAACCATCATAGTTATCAACTCCAACGTCGTTCAACAGATCGTAACCATATAGCACTACAAAGGATCAGTAAATCGTGGTACAACACACCAGTGAGGCAGGGTGGCACAGTGAGGTCGAGCTGTACAGTGGACCGATGAGGCTGGGCGGTCCACTGGACCAGTGAGGCCGTGCGGTACAGAGCACCATGGACATTGCCTTACGTGGCACAGCGATAAAGTTACACTGTAAATGACTGTCTGTGTCACGTCCTGTGATGAACATAGACTTTCCCATCCAGGTGCTGGGGACATGTCCAGGTCCAGCCCTGAGCTAGCTGGTTTATGACTCTTAAGGGACAACAAAAGACCCTGGACTTTCGTTTTGGGTTTGTGGAAGCGTGGTGGGTAGCGAGGACACTGCTGTGGTAACCCAAGCTGTGTTAGAGCCTAGCGGGGGAGGTGGTTTGCTCTGGTGGTGGTGAGAGTAGTTGTGGTAAGAGTAGGGGTAGTGGTGACGGTGGGAGGGGCAAGTAGTACTGGTGGCGAGTGGAGTGGGAACAGCGGTGGTGGAGGTGGGTGCTGGTGGAGCAATGGTAGTTGTGGTTAGGGTGGTAGTAAAATGTGGTTATTAATAGTTGTGGTGGTTAGGATGGTGGTTATGGTTGAGCTAGAGACGAGTTTAAGAAGAAGTTGTGGTAGGAGAAAGAGATGGTAGCGACGGTGGCTGTAGTGTTGGTGGAAGGGGAGGGGAGAGGGGTGTTGGCTGGCTGACGCGCTACCCAGTACACCTTTAGGGGGCGAGGGGACGGAATGGCAGTAGGGGAGGGGATCGTCCTAGATGGATCCCTCAGGTGTTTACAGCGAAGCGTGACTTATTCTTCTTGTTCCTCTGCAGGGAGAGGCTCCTCCCCAGGAGGTACTTCTTGCCTGAGGAACTCCAAAGCAGGAGGGGGGCTGTCCAAGCCAGGAGAAGGCTCTCCTAGCCGGAGATCTCCTTATCATGGAACGGTCGTAACGCTGTTCACCAAAGGGTCTCAATCAAATGGATCCACGACGTAGTACTGCAAGACACCAAGTGTTCCTCACCTGTGATTCACATTCCTCTGGTTGGTCCGGTTCCCTGCTACTGTCTCATTCGCTTGCTTTCATTTCTTCCTGTTCTCCCAGGCCGTAGAGGCCACGACCGTCTTTACGCAGATGTGAAGAATAGTTCGTGTTACTAGAGTTCGGTAGAGCTTTGCGCTAAATTCTGGTTAAAAGTAGTGCAAACTGTCTTATTTCTATGCCAATATATATATATATATATATATATATATATATATATATATATATATATATATATATATATATATAGATAGATAGATAGATAGATAGATAGATAGATAGATAGATAGATTTATATAGATTCTCATTCTGAAGACTCGCTTTGTTCTGTACCATAAGACAAAAATTTGAAAATAATCTTCTTTTCATGAATGGGAAGAATTACCACTTCTTGCTGTGCCTCAGTCCAGCTTAGCAATGAGCACCTGACTTTCCCGCGTCTCCAGAAGCCTATAAAACCTCCTCCAAGACCATGGCATAAAAAGCGTCCAAATTGTGTTTTCTGCTTGAGGATGAAGCGTGCGTGATGTAGGGTCGGTCCCCAAGGAGGCGCGGAACATCACCATTACCACGGGGGCGCATCTTCCTCCTCGTGAACCTCTCTCTCTCCTGTACCTGTCGCATCCTCTTGCTGAGCCTGGCTTACCTCCCGTACCAGGACCTCCTCCTCTTGCTATCAACCGTCATCTAAGACTTCCTTCATTGTGCTCATGTTTGGGCGTGACTGTGTGTGTGTGTGTGTGTGTGTGTGTGTGTGTGTGTGTGTGTGTGTGTGTAGAGGATCTAAGACTCGACATTGACGCATGAGTGGAATGCACTGATGCGATACTCGAATAATGTCAAACAGTAGTTTAGAAATGTTGTGTTACTAACGTTGCTCATGTTGACACAACGAAGTAGCCAAACCATCCGTTTATGTGTCGGAAAAATACAGTAAAGACTAAGCCAGTATCAAGACTGGCGTCTTTAGTAAATATGTAATATATATGTATTTGTTGAGGTCTATGATTTTTTTCTACAGGAAACTATATATAACTAATGATTTTGATGTATACAAGAAGGGGTCGTGACGACACAAGGTCCTGTCTCCGTACCCAGAGGAAGGTGAGAAATACATAGTGACGAAATATGGCTTTATTACAGCAGTATATACAACGTTGTATGATACACACTATACAGGTCAGTATGATACACACTATACAGGTCAGTATGAGCAGCCTCACGTCACCAGATTATCTCTGTAAGGTTGGAACAGCGAGGGGGGCGCCCTCTGTAGCTGGGGAGTTTCACCCCCTTCGACCAGGCGCCTGACGGGGCTGCTAGAGGCGCTGCTGGTGTGGAGAATGAGGGGCAGTGTGGAGGAGGGCGGTGTGGAGGAGGAGGGCGGTGTGGAGGAGTCTGGTTGCAGGGGCGGGGGTGGGTGGGTCAGGGAAGGGTAGAAGAGACCACACAAGCACTCATCGTTGCCCACTTTAGGAGAGTCCCGGGTCGAGCAAGACGGTAGGTGACCGCTTGGGCGTGGGATGATGGGCGTGGGTGCCATGATGGGCGTAGGCAAAATGGGGTGGTCAGAGGACCTAGTATAGGGAGGGGATGGGGGAACAGGAGGGTGATGGCGCGGGTAAGGCATGAACCGTGACAGAGGCGGGCTGGTGTAGGGTGAGGAATGCACCGCCCCGATCTGGGCGGCAGCGGCGGCGGCGGCCCAGGGAGAGACAGGGGCGAGGGATGGCGGCAGGTAAGGAGGGTAGGCACCCGTGGCAGCGGCAGCATGCAGGAGGTAGGCAGCGAGGGTGGGGTCAGCATAGGGCCAGGCCAGGGCCAGCCGCTGCCGCTTGTCCTTCATCCGTCGGTTCTGGAACCACACCTGCCGGGACACACCTGTTAACACCAGTACCTTACCTACTGAGACACACCTGTTAACACCAGTACCACCTGAGTATACTGGTACCACGCCTGCAGGGACATACATGTTAACTTACTGTCTACTAAAGGAAACATGAACTTAGACATATCTAAGATTCTAAGGACTTTCTTATCATACAAGATCGATGTCACCAGCTCGACTGTGGAAGTATCACAAAGGGATCCTGTAGAGATGATTTAACGGAAACACTTTCTTAGCTTTAGAATCGTGGGTAAGGGAATGACTTGCCACAGGATGCAGCAATAAGAAAGGAGAAATCTTTGGAAGTTTACAAGAAGAGACTTTTGAGCAAAAGGGAAGGAAGCAGAGTTGTGAAGACATTTTGAAATGGATTTCTAACACAGGCACCAGAATTTTTGTATTATCCGTACAGTATGTAAGTGCTGTATGTTCACTAAGAACATATATACAAAGGGAACTGCAGAAGGCCTTCTGGCCCATACAGCCTGTTCCTTTTTTTTTTATCCCCAGCTATTTTTTGTCTATCAATGTATGTTGATATAAAGCATTGTTAACACTGTGTCAAGTTAGTAATGAGTTGCTGTCACCGTTGTTCAGACTACAGGTAACACAGGTAAGAAGGTACCTTGATAGTGGCCTCGGGCAGCCCCAGCTCCTGCGCCACCTCACAGCGCCTGGGGCGGCTCACGTAGTTCTCCCTCTGGAACTCCTTCTCCAGGCGGGTGATCTGCTCCCTGGTGAAAGCCGTCCTGTACCGCCGCAGCTCCGCCGCTGACTGTCCGCCGGGGCACGACGATGCATCCCTCGCTGTCGCCTGCTGGACCTGTGGCTGTGCCGCTGTGGTGTTGTCTGTCGCAGTGGCACTCGTCGGGGTGCAAGGCGCCACTGCCTCTGCAAGACATGACCGATTACTTACTGTCTTAACTGCTGTGGAAGCAGAAATCGCTTGCACTTTAAGATCCATTTAAGATAATTACACCCAGTTCGTAAGGAGATGAGAAGCTAAATATATTTTCTCAAGCTCAAGGACCTTAGGTTCTCACCTGTGCCAACATTCTTGATGTTGCTGTTCTCGTCGTGGGTAGCTGGTGGGGGCGTGGGCGAGGAGGAGGTGGTGCTGGTGGTTGGTGGGCTGCAGGGGGGACTCACCGGAACCTGGTGACCTCCCAGCAGCCGTAGTCTGTCCTCGAGGCGCCAAGATCTCCGGCGGTACACGGAAGGCTTGCGTCATCACTTCGAACACAACCCGTTTTCATACAAGACTCCAGCACATTCTGGGTCTGAATCAAGAAGCCTAGCAGGACGCTGGAGCTGACCACGAGCAATCCTGATGTTGACTGACGCAATTTCACTGCACTAATGTTTACACTCTAACGATATCATGAAGAATAAAGATACCTGGCTGGTCGGGTACTGCCGAATGGCCGCCGCCAAGCATCCATTCGCTGATTGGCTGCGGCTGCTGGGCGGGGCTGCGTCCCTCCTTCAAGCCACATGTAACCAATCAGCATCTCGCCTGCATGGAGACTCCGCCCCTGAGAGATTTAGCGTTTCTATTGGTGAATGTAGTTAATGGCTCTGTTGAATTACTTTGATCAGAATTGATTGTGATATAATGAGATATTTTTCCTACCCTTTAAAGTTTCTTGCACGCGGTATATCCTGTAAGCTCTCGAGAATCGATTACGGGTGTTTTCTTTAACAGTCTTATCAGCCAGGTTTCGATGGAGTGGTCGGGTAAGGAGCCAAAGAACGCATCATAGCAGAGAGTCACTTGTCAACAGGCCGTGAACACTGTGGGTCGGCCAGCGCGCGCAGAGAACCCCAGCTCAATTAGGGTTTCATTAAGGCAGATTTGATCCAGGGCTTCTTGCTGGGGCTGCCCGGCGCTATCAGGGCCTCCGTTGCTCCGGCAGTTCGGTTCAATTACATCGAAATAGCGACTAATTCCCTTCAACCCATTTGGGCTAAATCGATCTTGATGGTTATCCCAGGGTGTAATTTCATCAAATGGTCTTCCCCCTTAAGCAGGAGATTGTCTTGAGTTTTATATTGCTAGTGTGGTGAGTTGTTTGGGCTTATTGGGGAGGGCTGTGTCCGGGGGAAGTGGGAGAAGTGAAGATGGGAGAAAGGGTCATAATGAGGGAAGGAAAGAAGAGGTTTAGAAAAGAGAGGAAGGACAAAGCGGCTGTAAAAAGGAAGATGTGGCAAGAAGTGAAAGGAAAGAAAATTGCTCTGAAAGGTAAAGTAGGGAGACTAAGCAATTTGGGGAGAAGAGAGAGAGAGAGAGAGAGAGAGAGAGAGAGAGAGAGAGAGAGAGAGAGAGAGAGAGAGAGAGAGAACTAGGGTGGGAGGATGGTTGCTTGGTCCAAACTGGGAAGCGAAATAGTTGAGGATGAATAAGGATCCACGCTGAGCTGTGATTTTACGTTCCAGATATCCATTATACCATCTCTTCCTTCTGTAGATCATATAATATTCTTCATTATACAGATATAATTCTATAAGTTTTCTCTGTATGCAGTTCATCACGGTCGAAACCTTCTTATAAAGAAGACCACATCCCACTCTACCGTCATCCCACTCTACCGTCATCCCACTCTACCGTCAACCCACTCTACCGTCATCCCACTCTACCGTCGTCCCACTCTACCGTCATCCCACTCTACCGTCATCCCACTCTACCGTCGTCCCACTCTACCGTCGTCCCACGCCGCCGTCGTCCCACTCTGCTGTCGTCCCACTCTACCGTCGTCCCACTCTACCGTCGTCCCACTCTACTGTCGTCCCACTCTGCTGTCGTCCCACTCTGCTGTCGTCCCACTCTACCGTCGTCCCACTCTACTGTCGTCCCACTCTGCCGTCGTCCCACTCTGCCGTCACATATTCAGGGATGAACAACGCAGTATTCACTGGACCAAAGCACAGATTGGAGGTATCTGTTGGGTCGCATCCGGCTCGCCTGGTGTTGAACTAAGAGTCAGAGCAGCACACCTGCACTTGGCCCAGTTATCTGACATAGCGATACTGTCCATTTGGGATGATGCACTCCTTGTCTTGGCCCCGACTGAGTAACCTAAGCTATAAAGAATATTGCTCTCCATCACCGCCACCACTCCATCAACCCAACAGCTGCAGGGGGCAGTGCACTGCACACCGTTACCAACAGCGTTACGTCAGTCACTCGCTAATACCAACGTGTGTATCATCGTCATCAGCAAATGACGCCATCAGGAGAATGGCCACCGACGCCCTTAGCTCGATCAAGAGACGCTGTCGAGTTAGCGATGAACGTCAGGATCAGGGAGTTGCTGTTGTATGACGATCCATGACACTGAACAGGTCTTAGCATAAGGTCGATCATCAAGATAACAGTTACGCTTCAGTTATCATACATAACAGTCCAACACGTCACATAAAGGAAGGACGTCGTGAACTACCCAGACGACCAGTTAGGAGTTCATTCTCCGCTGCCAACGAAGCAGGAGAGATGACCAAATGGTCAGGCCAGACTGTCTGAGTGGCCATGATAAAAATCAATATCATGTATTCAAGTGGATGTTTTCTCTGCTCTCTATAACCATTCTGTATTACTCTAACTTAATGTTAAAGGACTTATGAATAACCAGAGACCCTGAGGCTGTGAGGGATCAAAACATCATGACTCTTGATGAACCAGAACAAACTAAAGGACACACACAAAATAACGGGAATATTCTTGATTCACTCCACCACCTATCCTCATTCAGACGATGATCACAACCAGCAGGTGTTATGTTACTGGTACTCCCAAAACATGATGTCCGACGCCACTCTGAGACCTGTGAGGTTATTCGTCAAATTCTTATATCTACTGAAAACATGAAACTTTTATATTGAGATTTGATAGGAATTATGCCTCACGTATATCTACATCATCCTCAGTTTTTGGCCGGGCCTTTGAAGTTCTCATTTATTGGCGAGAGGAATGTGACTTTTTTTTTCTTTGTGTTCTGTCATCATCTGTGCCTCAGCAGACAGAGTGTCGAAATAATCTCATAAACTCTATGAAGATGGTTTAGATGTTCATGTATTTACTGTGGGCTTTACGTCTCTTTTTCGATTTACTGCCATTTAATTTTCGTAGATTGATCTTTTTAATTTATTTCATGTGGCAATTCATTTCCATCTGTTAATCTTCCTTTTCCAGTTTCTCAAGTAGCGTTATATGTTATATGTTACACATTTACGTTGAGAGCAAAGTCCCGACTCCAACGCACTATGTATATTTTTTCTAAACATGCTATACACAGATATAGGGGAAGAAGATGGTGTATTTTCTAAGAATATGATCTTTATGCATATATGATTATGATGTATGAAATGCTGGTTATAATGTATGATGTGTTGGTCATGGTGTACGATGGTCATGATGCATGATGTATTGGTCATGATGTATGATGTATTGGTCATGGTGTATGATGGTCATGATGCATGATGTATTGGTCATGATGTATGATATATTAGTCTGTTTCAGACAGCACATGATACCCTGTGTGTTTGGTACTTGTCGAGACATAAGGAAAATGTTGAAGTATTGTATACATAGAATCCTTTTGTTCTTACTAGTTCGTCACATCCATTTCCGTCACCATCACCTTAACACTAATAGTGACAGTGATGACAACGGAGATGATAGTGAAGATAAACTGATACCATTGATAATGAGAGAACCTTTGTGGCTGATAGTAATGATAATCATCTTTTTCATTATTATCATCGTGGTAATTATAATGATAATGATAATAAAGCGAAATTGTGAGGTTATGTGACATGCATCACTAAAGACAGTGAGTTGTCGTTGTACCCATCCTCATGGGTGCCAGACCCTCCCGAGTGCCTGAGCATGACTTAGATATGATCTGAGGTGCGAGGCAGGAGAGAGGTGGCAACCAGCACCCAGGACGAGAGGCAGGTGGCGTCCTGTGTGGTGCCTGCTCTCTGTCAGCGGCTCTGCTGGGATGAATGATGTCTGTCTTTAAGTGCTTCTGTGTGTGTGTGTGTGTGTGTGTGTGTGTGTGTGTGTGTGTGTGTGTGTGTGACTTCTTGCTGGGTGCACTGGATTACAATTTACAGAATGGTTGAGTTGATCCATTTATCAGACAGGAGGAAGCGCACCTTTTTTCCATCCGACTCTAAGCCACGACATGACACCCACAGTAAGATCCTCCGTCATTTCCTCCCCGTCTTAACCACCCCTTAATGCCTGACTTTAAGACCTGAGACACACACTCCTCTTTCCCCTACGTCAACCTCCCCCTTCCTCCTCAGAGCTCCCCCTGCGACCCCCGTGCGCTATACACAAACCCCGGGCCATCTGATACCCCGCCTCCCTGAATGGGAGGTCGTGCCTGTGGTAGGGCGGGGGCTTCCTGGCTGGGCTGCTGCTGCACTTCGCGGGTTCCTCTTGATCTTATCTCGGCCGGAACCTTTTACCCTCACGATCTTGTTGTGACGACGTGAAGATGTGTCCCCGTTGACTCCTCCCTCCCTTTCGCTTCCCTCTCTTACTCTTTCACCTTCTATCCCTCGCCCTCTCCCTCCGTCTCCCCTTTAGAGAAATCATTTCTATTGAATTTCCTTTCATCGTTCCTCATAACGTGCGGGCGGGTCTGTATCTGATTGTCTCCCTCCATCACCCACTGTCTTCCTTCCATCCCCTCCCTTCCTGCCCTCCACACGGACTCCCTCCCATTTGAATTCTCCTTATTCATTTCCCTCCTCCTCTTGCTTTTTTCCTACACTTTTTTCGTTTTCTTTTTTCATTCTCTTCGTTTTCTCTCATGGATCTTCTCTTCGTCAATCCTTATTCCTCTCTCTCTCTCTCTCTCTCTCTCTCTCTCTCTCTCTCTCTCTCTCTCTCTCTCTCTCTCTCTCTCTCTCTCTCTCTCTCTCTCCTGTAGTAATGATGCATTATTTATCAGTTGATGTGGAGTCCGCTGTAGCCTTGCATCACCAGTGCCTGGTCCGTGTGTGGACACCCCTGACCCTATCATCTCGTAAAGCCTCACACTAGAAAGCTTCAGAATATAAACATAAGTAGATAATCTCTCTAGTGATCGCCAAGTTATCTAGTGTTGGTGACCGTCAGTTAATTCGTAAATGGAACCCTTACATTAGGTCTTGTTGATAGATAGATATAAGTAAGTATTTAACGAATGAAAGTAGGTCACTTCGTCTATTGATTCATTTCTGTGGCAGTGTCGGGGTTCGCATCCCGAACCGTAAATCATCATAGAAGTGATCCTAGGTTATAGAAGTACTGCAACCTTGTTACCTCTTCACTTCCCACTGCCCTCTCGATGGAACTTCATGAACGTTAGATTATTCTACAGGTGACTGACTGGAAACGATGCATTTTAAGGAGACACAAGGACACTTTTCTTCCTGGGTGAGGACCTGTGAGGTCTTGTGATCGCTGATGAACTTTTGTATTATGTCTTGAATATCTGTACTGTTTGCATTCGTGACTGTGGGCAGGAACATGGTGGATAGGCAGGCGGTAATGGGGTGTGGGTGGTCGACGGTTGGGTGTGGGCGACCGGCTATGTGGCATGGGCGGCCTGGAGTAGGATGTAGGCGGGCTGGTGTGTGATCAGGGCGGCAAGAGAGGCGGGGAGGGTAACGATCACTGGCCAAGAGGGTGGAACCCCAGGTGATTATGATGAGCCAGCCTCTCTCTCTCTCTCTCTCTCTCTCTCTCTCTCTCTCTCTCTCTCTCTCTCTGATGGTAAATCTCCTCAGATATCACAACTAAAAAAAATCATTCCTTTTATGAGACTCTCACTTCAGCTGCGCTGGCTCCGGTGATGGAAGTTTGAATGGGGAGAAAATATCCATAACTGATGTACATGATCATCTGGCATTGTTTGTCAACCATACCCTGATGGAGGAGCCTTGTAAGCAACATGTAACATCATACAGGACCTCGCTCTTCTCCACACATTCTTCCTCGTTCTTTCTTAAGCAAAACATTTCAGCTTGATTAGGAATGTTGCAGAAGCCATCACCTCGGCTCAACTTAAAAGAGCTCCACTTATAGACGATGAACATCTGGCCTTCCACATATCTTTTTCATAATGATCAATTATCGCAGAACCCATGAAGGATGCACACGGAGCCTTCGGGTTCCAGACAACTCCTTTTGAAAAATACTTCTCCAACGTGATGGTAGGAATACATGCACGGACACTGTTGCTGGAGGGTCGATGATGCTACGAGACTTAGTGATCACGTTAAACATCTGTATAGTTGGTACTGTGATGCCGTGGGACTACCTACAGTCAGGGCGGTAAACTTCAACTGTGTCCGACACGAGACGGTGAGAACGTTGGAGATTGAAGATCAAATTAACTTTAAATCGTCACAACATACGCCGCGGAACTCATCCAACCCAGGTATTGCAAGTCTTGGATTTTGGACTTTGGTGATGACTATACAGTGGCGACTTGTTGCTCTTTAAGTCATGGGTCCCGCAGGTGATGGGCGCTGCATACAGATGTTCCTCAGCAAGTGATGGGGCCCAGAGGAAGGCAGGTGATGGGGCCCACAAGTAGGCAGGTGATGGGGTCCACAGGAAGGCAGGTGATGGGGCCCCACAGAAAGGCGTTCCTCGCCACAAATCAACCAGATCCTACAAGACTGTCAGTGTTCCAGTTATGGTTTGCGAGCCACCACCCCAAATTATCAACGTGGTCCGCCTCTGCCTTTTGACCTGACCTGCTACCGCAGCAATAGAGTCATCATAGGTTGACAGGTCATTAGCAGACAATACCCGCGTGTCGGCTGTCATGAGTATCCGTCGGAGCCGAGGGAGACGAGGAGGGGGGGGGGGGGGGGGCGAATGAGAGCGAGGTCATGACACCATGACCCTTGAAGACGTCGACCAGAGTGACTCCCTGATGGAGAGACAGACTGTAAGCACAGGTCACGAGCTGATCTCTACGTCAAGCTTGTCTCAGTGGACAGCAGTACATGATGGACGATGTTCTTATGGTCAAAGTTCTCATAAAACACGATATCCTGTCGTGATATCGTCAAGCATGACATTCTGTCACAGCTCCGAGTGTCTCGCTCCTCCTCACTTTAGAAGCAAGTGTCCCTGACTTTACTACGCATACATGTGTGTATTCCATCAGGGTGAAGAGGGGTAATATTTTCCAACATATGGTTGCAGGTATGGTTAACACATACAGCATTTCGGCCATCGTCCGGACCGACAATGCCTCGTTTATGTCATGGAGAATCAACATATCCAGTTCAGTGGTTCTCTCCCCAGTAGGATGGACGGTGTGAGGGTCGTGTTGGTGTCGTCTGCTCGAGTCGTGAAAGACAAGCTAAATCATAAGACGATCAGACGGCTGATCACCATCCCTGTAGTATCTTACATTTGTACTTCGTTTCCTGCCAAATAGTTGTTAGCAACGTTAGAGTTTTACATTTTCTCTCCATCATAGTCCAGACACATGAAAATAATGTCAGTGATTAATGAAGTACACCAATTTCCAAGAAACATGATGATTAGTTTCCTGAGTTTTTAATTCTCTAGCAAGTCTTAAAGCTGACTGAAAGACTAGAGATAAGAGTACAGAGTTCTGTGATATACTAAAAGGATGAGAGGCTGTAAAGTTCCATTCTTGTATAGACGAAAATGTAATTAAGAATACGTAATCACACACTATGATACAGATTATGCAAACCTCAAAATGTTTTTAAAATATTTATCGTGACAAAAATCATCAAATTTGGTCAGTCTCAAGTATCCAGATGTAGCTTTCGTTAGTGTAACCAGCTTCAGCAGCAATCCTACCAACTTTAGTAGCAATTCTACCACCATCAGTAGCAATCCTACCCACTTCATCATATCAGCTTCAGCAGCAATCTAAACTACTGAATCACAGGGACGGATTAACACCATCGATAAAACTGTGTATTACAGGACTTAGAAGACTTCTGAGATTGAGAAGTTATAGTATTTTTGGCTGTGGGTTTTTCTCTTACTTCCTAGTGCCCAAGGTCACACACACACACACACACACACACACACACACACACACACACACACACACACACACACACACACACACACGTATCCTGATCACTACAGCAAGTGTGGTCTGTGTGGGTTAGGCTGGGATGTGTTCATGGGGCTGCTGATCCGTGTAGGAGGTTCTGAGTATTGCTGGTTAGTTTCCACTCGTCATTATGAAACTCCACAGTGCTGGCTGGGCTGGTAGACCTCACGCCAGCCGGACATACGAGAAATCAAGTTCTGACGTAATCATCAGGAAGTCTGAGCCGCTTTCGTTTGAACTCTGCCACGGTGAGGATGGCGTGAGAAATGTTAATATCAACCCATATACTTTAACCTGGAAATAGCATGTTAATTAAACATGATAGTATTCTCCAGGAGGCTTCACTAATGGGAGGAGTTGAAGAGGATCTTTGGAATATATGATATATGGTCAGTCAGTCAACCTTAACAAATTACAGTAATTAATTAAGAACAGCCGCCAAAGTCAGTGATTAATGAGACAGATCATTACCATGATCGAGGTGACGCCTGGACCTCCTCCTAGTGGACCAGACCAGACCACCTCCAGATGAAGACGGGAAGAAATTAGACCCATTGATGGTCTGGAGGTCCCCGCCCCGTCAGCTGCCCGGAGAGAGAGGTCAAAGGTCAGCTCTTGATCAGCTCACGTAGGGTCAGAGTTTGAAGGCTAGGGTTCGGATGAGTCGATGTTTTATAAGATATTTGTGATCATTGGTGAGTGAATGTTCCTCATTTTTTGAGACGCTATTGCTTGCTTAATTCATGGAGGAGAATATTGCTGTATAGTTATCTAAAGATGGATTTTGTGGCAGATACTTCCAGTCATAACATATCATGAGCTTCATGAAGAAGAAACAGATAAAACAGAACGAAGCGTAGAGGAAAATGTTGATCAGATGAAACAGAGAAGGAAGAAGAAACAGAAGGAATATATAAACGAGCATAAGTAAGGATAGAAACACACACACACACACACACACACACACACACACACACACACACACACACACACACACACACATCAGAGTGAGGAAGACAGAGGCTGAGGTGAAGCAAGCAAGCAAGCAATCAGGTTAGTACTGGCTGGGTGGCTGGCTGGCCGTGACCCGCTCCGCTGGAGACCGTGTACGTGGCGGGTATTATTCCTTAAGTATCCATTACAAGGCGCGATATGCGGGTCTGGCCAGCTCCCCGCCCACCTGGAGTCCACAGTAGCGGCCACCATTAGTGGACATGAGGCCAAGATAACGCTTTATGGCGCCTTCAGGCTGGACCCCTGGAGCACCACTGCCGCCACCCACACCACTCCTACTCCTGCACCTGCTGCTGCTGGGGGGAGCAGCCAGGGGGATGGCCGATGGGGTAGGTCAGTGGGTACTGGGGGGAGAGTAGAGATAGGGCTGGAACGTGTTGTTCAGCTGATGATCATGGGTTCAAGTGGGTGGCGAGATAGAGGATCCTGGATCCCACAGTCAGGATTCTAATACTTTGTCTGCGTCTGTCTTTCTTGTACTGAATAATCATATTCACATTAATCATCACAAGTTATTCCCTCGTATTTACGTGATCGTCAGTAAGAGATTATCCAGAGGGACATGGAACACTCAGGCCTCCATTGTTATGTGTTCTTCCATCCCAGTATGGAATTTGCTAATGGTTCACTGCTGGAATAAGCGACCGTTGCTAGATTTCTGTGGCTGTCGTGTTCTGTGTCAAGCGACCGCTTGGCCACCTCAGGACCAACAGTAGCGAGATAGACGCCAAATTCTCCACAGAATCAGAATATCATGAGCTGAAGAATGTATAAGTGATTGAGGGTGATAGATCAGTCAGGACTTGTTCTTGGATTACATCTGTCTTGCCATTCCGTTTCCCGCTGCAGACAGTGTCTGCAGGAAGGAAAAAATCGGAGAAATTAAAACGCTATGAATCCTTGTATGTTGTCTTGAATATGATCGTTTGAAGAATTTTTACCTTAAAAGAACAGAGAAAATGTAAGATGGTTGATGGTAGTGATGGCGCAGTCATGAAGGAAGAGAGGTTGAAAGCTACATGGGTTTCCCTTTTGGTTATCAGGGACGCTAAAAACTGATCAGGGAAAAGTCAGGGAAGTTCTTTTTCAGTTGCTTGGAGGATCTTGGTGATAGTCGACGCTGCCAGCCAGCACCAGCTTCGTGCAGGACGCGGCCGTCCTGGAACCCAGTCGTACGCTGGAAACCACCTCATGCTGAAGGGTCTATAGGGTCGAAGATTAAGTTTCATTCTGATCGGGTCATCAACGGTCGTTTAGAGTCAAGTTATATTACCTGATACGTAGGTCATAAAAAGTCCCTATGGGTCAGGTCAAAGACCAGGCGGCCATCATACCCAGTGGTCGAACCCTCGTGTTTAATAGTCGTGTGGCCGTGCTCCAGAGCCGTACCCTCGTGCTACTGGAGTGAAATCATTGAATGTTCCTTCCCTGTATAACCTCATTCAGTTTACATGCATAAAGAGAATCCTGAGGAACATAAGATATGCGAAGTAAATCCATAGAAAAATGATCGTTTAGATAAAGCAAATTGATCCTCATCTGTCTGATAGAAAAAGAATACAGTAAAATAAAGCATGATACAGTATCATACATTCTGTTGCTAAGAGTCAGGTAGGTACCAGGTATAAAACAATACTTGTGGTGGACATCTGATCTTGTCCCACTGAAAATTACTATCTTTCTGTTTGACGAGATGATATTATTGCTTTTTTACATTTAAGTCTTCTTTCCAGTCACTAAAGAACAGTTTCATAGTCCTCGTATCAATTTAGAAAGGTTCGAACCTTCATATTCAAATGAAAATCTAAATTCTGAATAATCACAAGTCCACAGCAGGTGTTGCCCTGAGACCAGCTGGTAAAAATTTCACAGATGAGTCACCTTAGCATCTTGGTAAATAACATGGGGGCTTGAGGTCAGGGTTCCAACACTTCACACCTTCTGGCGGCTTGTGACGGGTGAGTCTGATTTGTCATCGAAGTCGTGAGAGTTACGTCAGACTTGCTAATGGTTAGTTGAGTGCGTCCCACCGCCCGTCCACACCTTTACACCGTCACACCCACCCACCAAGACCCTGCCTCCCTCACTATCACTACCTCCCTGCCTCCCTCACTATCACCGCCATATACCTTCCTGAGCCTCACTAACATATCTCCTCCTCTAACTGTCATCATCATTTCATTCAGCACCTGTCTTACTCATCCTCATCATCACCTCCATCTTTCATCCCTTACCACCATCTTTTACCTTGACCATCACTGCCAACCATCACCTTCACCACCACCCATCACCATCGCCACCGTCCTCTACCCCACCATACTCAGGAGACGCAGAGGGTCAGCTAGCCAGAGAGGACCCGGGGTTCGCTAACCCTGACGCACCCGGGAGTTCGACACTTTGCCTTTCCCTCCCTCGACAGCGAAGACCTGTTGGCCTCATACATGCCACTCTCCCACAATCTCTTTCTTGATCTTGTTCAATATCTAGTAAACATTATTTCAGCATGAAAGAGCATATTCATATATTTCAATTCTTTATTATGTAATCAAATGCCCTAACTGTGGTGACATATAGACATGGAGATAGCCAGATGGTGTGAGGAAACAGGAATTTTTGTCAATGCAGTTGGTTACCTATTTAAATGTATGTAAATTTCGCGTATGTTTTCATGTTTCAAAAAAGACCTTCCAATTCAAGAGTTTGTGGCCGGCCAAGTGGCCAGGGTGTTGGCCACAGAGAGCGGCCGTCCATCCTCGGATACAGATCTGAGCTGATGGATTCATTAAGACCTTTATTGCTTTCTTGTTTACCAACAGTTTAATGGAGGATAGGAGGCCGGGAAAACAGGCTGGCGTTATCTGGCGATAAATCAGCAGGGAGCGCCAGAGAGTGGGTTATAAGTAGCCAAGCCTGGCGTGTTTAGCGGAATAATTACAGAGAGGCGGTCGAGAGTGGGGTGAGCTGGGGGTTATAATAAGCCAAAGTGAGGGCAGAGGAGCAGGCACTGCGGCCTTATGATGGAGGCTCAGCCATGCTTGGCTCGTTCCGTAGGTAAACACCGCTCTTGATGGTCATGTAACGCGCATGCCTTAGATCTGCTGACCACGTCAGGTTGGTCATATGATATGGAAATATAAGACGTATATTCTTATATACACATCCACTCATACTCCACCTGCAGGTGGTAATATAGACAGGTCGTCTTCTACAATGATTTATTGCCGTCAGTAGACGGAAAAGGCGTGCAGCTGGGAACTTCCCGCACCAAAGGAGCTTACCTTGACCTCCTCGGGTGTGGAGCGCAGCCTCTAAGCTATAATAGTCCCTCTGCGATGTGTGTGTGTGTGTGTGTGTGTGTGTGTGTGTGTGTGTGTGTGTGTGTGTGTGTGTGTGTGGTAGACCTACAGAACGACGGTCCTTGCATCAGGCTATCGTCAGCCCACACTAATCCCGTCACTGTCAGGATTTCATCCCAGCTCGGCATCCACACGACAGCCACCAGCCCAGCAGTCTCGCGTCATACCCGACCCATCCACCACAGCAGCAACACCTGTACACCAGTCACTGTAACTCATTTGCATACACACATGTAAGGACATACATACAGCAAAGCGTACACAAATGCACACAAAGATTAAAAAACACACACCGGTTAGAAATGGTTGGTTTTTATCATAGAGACAGGATGTTGGGGGGTCAGTGGAGACAAGGTCCACCGTCTGACTGCAGTGGGAAAGAAACAAGACACTGCAACTGTCAATACCCGAGTTACCAACACTCACACAGTATGTGTTGGACGTAGCGGCCCGCTGGATGCCGTGTGTCCTGGCCAGAGGAAGAGAAGGAGACGCACGAGCAGCCAACACTGGAGAGGGAACGCCATACCTTCCCTAAACTGCAGGTTACTTGCACCGGGTCTGGAGTCTCAGCCAGGCGTCCACGTGGCTCACCACAGGAGGGAAAGCAGTCGGCCTCCCAGGCAGGTGCATCCTTTCAGACACAGTCTCTGCAACAGAATCTGT
Organism: Panulirus ornatus; assembly: GCF_036320965.1. NCBI lineage: Eukaryota > Metazoa > Arthropoda > Malacostraca > Decapoda > Palinuridae > Panulirus > Panulirus ornatus. Next base: position 2,773,255 of record NC_092242.1, read on the forward strand.
AGTTTGCCTTCTAAAGACCCTGTGTACATCGTTAGCTTCTACTACAGAAGTCCAGCACGGTTGGAGAGAAGGCTCTTATCAGGCACGACAACGATGCTGACCTCCCACCAAGTAGGCAGGAAACACTGCCAACAAGAACAGTAAGTCCAGAAACTTTACACAGAACGAGAGTGTCCCGGGTGCCGGTCGAATATCCTTAAGTCTAGGTCATCGTTGACGGCACTTTCTGTAAAATGCACCTTGCTAGTCCAGAGAGCTTCCCTCAAACCTCATAGTCTCCGCTTATCTTAAAACATTACTTTCAGCCAGGAAGATCCTCGCTTGTCTCTCTACCTCATTCTTGTTTCCTCTTTACACATCTTTCCGTTTCCTTGTTCCCTTGCATTCTGGTAATGTCTCCCACATCCATCCTTTAGTTCCATAGCCACTGTCATCTCTCTCTCACTTACCGAGGGAGGATGCGTGACGTTGAGGATGTAGAGCCTCGCCCCGAGCTGTGGCCGACTGGGGTACCTTCTGTCCGGGACCCCCATTGTCATGCCTTCAACAGGTCTCCTGATGGAGTGCAGCATCTCTTCAGGAGGAACTCCTTTCACGATTAAGACTCATAAATAATCCAGTAGATCAATGTTCTTACGTTAAATCTCACACGTCTGAACCATGTTGCCCAGTATACATATAGTTAGGTTCGCTTCCATAATTCCTGATATATTACTCCAGCTGAGCTCGTGTTTAGGGTAACCCTCCGGGCGTTCCAGGGGTAGCATGACCGAGGTGATGACGGTGTTATCTTGTGATCTCCATGTAAACACAAGATATATAGTGGACACGCGATAATCCCGCCCTCCGGCACCGCGCAGCCCGCCCCGTCCCTCTGCTAATTTGACAACTTTGGAAAGTGTGCCTGCAGCAGGGGTGATGAAGGCTGAGATAAGCTGGGATTTAAGATGGAGAGAGAGAAGTGAAAAGTCAACAGTAGAGGCAAGTCTTTACTTTAAGCTACCACGTAACATGGCTTAGGGATGGACTCATATTTAATGTTAGTAGCGAAGGAAAAAAATAAGTACAGACTGATTGATTCTTCGCGCGTTGAGTATTCTAACTCGTGAGCTACATCTACGTGATGATCAAGTTGGCTGTTATGTAACATGTGAAATCTGCTTGACTGTGAGAAATCAGTTATCAAAAGTGTATTTTTCATTATGTAGTTTGAAGAATACAACGAATACAACGGTAACGTTTTAAGACCATTTGCCGTCAATGAAAATTCTACTCATAACGAAACTATTACTTTTGATCTTAGTTGAACTGCACCTTGTAACCCATGACTGCGTGGCACCTTGCCATCCATGATGGTACGGCAGCTTAAGGACCATGATGGTATGGCACTATGGCGGTCAGGTTGATGTAACGACCTGTAATACCAGGGTTGAAGACCCCAACTCTGGTGACGGGGGAGGCCCGGGTGGAGCAGGACCTACACGACCCTGGCGACGGAGGAGGCCCTGATTGAGGAGGACCTACCTAACCCTAGTGACGGGGCTGGACGCACCTCCCTAACCTCTGATTTACAACACCAGTCACCTGCATTTTCGCACATTTTCGCCCTATTGTGACGTTTTCAGCAATGGTCGGTAGCCTTTATGGCTGCCCTCCGAGGGGGCAGAGGGGACGAGTGGTCGGTGGTGGTCTAGTATGTGTGGGTGGGTGGGGCGCGTCGGTCCCCCTCAGCCGCCAGGGTGATCACTATCACTCGTGGACTCACTCATGTTCTCCTGAGTGGCGCTCATGTTTGTCGCCTCCAGTGAATGGCAACTTGTGCCCCAGTGAACAACTGATACTGGGAGAATATATATATATATATATATATATATATATATATATATATATATATATATATATATATATATATATATATATATATATATATGTGTGTGTGTTGTGTGTGTGTGTGTGTGTAAAAATTTCTTTCATTCTTGATCCCCGTTTCCCCGCAGTTAGGGAGATAGCGCCAGTAACAAACGTATGAGCCTCAGAAGAAAAATCTTTTTCGCTCCTTCTTCTGTGCCTTCATTTGGAAAGTATTAAAGGAGGGGAGGATTTCCAGGCACCCAGTTCCACCCCACTTTTAACCACCCCTTTAAGTGGCCTCATTAAACATACGTTTCCATTTTCATTTCCCTCACTTTACACAAATCAAGCAGCGTTTCTTTCGAACTGTCAATAAAGTAGATCATGCAAATCCCTTAGGAAGCCATTGTTCTCAGTTCTCAAGAAACTCTGAACCGCATCTCCCTCGGGTTGAGGACAACTATATGACGACCTCATCTGGGGCAGCCACGAAGCAGAGGCAGGCAAGTACCAGCACATTCCCTGGTAATCCAATCACTGTCTTTGTTCCTCAATAGCTAACAACAAACCAGTGACCATTAAGGAGGAGACAGCCAGTAGCCAGGTATCATGAACGAGGCAGTTCGCTCATAAAGTGGACAATTAGACAGATTTACGGCCAGATCGTCTCTCCCGGGGTCGCTGTATTCTCTCTGGGAGGCAGAGGACAGACCGCTCACGGTCTCGCCAAGTCTCTCGCACTTGTTATTTCGCGATTTTGGAGGTTAAAGATTAAAGGGAGTGAATGCAGTAGTCTTGCATTATATTCATCAATCACATAAAACCAAATAATTTCATTTGTCCCAGCCCATGAAGACACGGGAATGTGAGGCTCTGGTTAGATCGAAGAATTAGATATTTCACACCAACTTGGGTCAAGATGCAGCCAGCGTACAAGGGTTTACCGTAGTGTTGGAACCACCTCTAACGTCGTGTATGTTCTACATCTTGTGTTACGGAGTGCGAGGATGTCGCTGCTGTTGTACATCTCAAGGTCTTGGGTCTACCTAAGATCGTGCAGGTGTTGAGTTCGATGTCTGTCGACCTGTCAAGAACGAAGAGCTCTTCATTTTCACGTTTTTTTCTTTTTTTACCGACGATAGGACTCTGGAGTTTGACGTTAGGATCATGGAACATGACGGTAGAACCTTGGAACATGACGGTAGAACCCTGGAACATGACGGTAGAACCTTGGAACATGACGGTAGAACCCTGGAACATGACGGTAGAACCCTGGAACATGACGGTAGAACCTTGGAACATGACGGTAGAACCCTGGAACATGACGGTAGAACCCTGGAACATGACGGTAGAACCTTGGAACATGACGGTAGAACCCTGGAACATGACGGTAGAACCTTGGAACATGACGGTAGGAACCTTGTGTAAAACGGTAGGAGGCACGAACACAGCGCTACGATCCTTAAGCACTCACTTGGGTATGATGAGGTGACCTTTGACCTGATCCTTACGGTCACGTTAAGGTCTAAATTCTAAAAGTTCCTTAACTGAAGAAAAGCAAAAGGCAATAGGAAATATCTTTTTTTTCTTATATAGTTTTGTTTGAATGACCCCAGGATATCGAATCAAGGGTCATTTTCCTGCCAGTATGGTCGGACCTCACACACCCACGACTAAATCATAAAGTAGCTTTATTTTCTCCAAAGACGAGACACTGGCCTGTGAGGCCTCGACACAATCGATCGGCCTGTCGCCTAGAAGCCACGCCAAAGACCTTCGGGATCCCTCACGAACGCATGAGAACTCATAATTCGGCGGGGCGGTAGGCCGGACCCTGGGTCCAGGATGTATCTGGATCATATATCTGCTCTTTCTACTTGGTCGTCTTCTTTTCGTGGAATGCAGGAAGGCGCTAAGCATGTTCGTATCCCGCTAATCTTGTCTGCCCACATCGCCATCGAGTCAGAGGCGCGAAGCCTCCAAGTCTCCGGTAATCCGCGACTGTCACAACACAGCATCGGTGGAGAGGATTGGCAGACACCCTGGCAGGATTGAGGGGAAGAATGTCTGGTGATCACCGGCGATTCCTGCTGGGGAGTCCTAGTGATGAGTTCCACTGGGAAGTCCTGGTGGTGAGTGTTACTAGGGTGTTCTAGTGGTGATTCCTGCTGAGGTGTCCTAGTGGTGGGTTCTGCTACTGGGTACCACTGATCAAACCCATTGGTGAATCCTGCTTTGGGGTTCCCGTGTGAACTACGATATAAGTGTTGAGATATCCTAACAACCTAAAACCAGATTACCACAATAAAGCATTCACAATTTTTCTATACACTACTGTAGCTGATGATAGTTTCTTTGTGGGATGTCCTACGTAGAGCTATGTAACCAAAAGGAAAATACTCATTGTGTGTCGGATGTGATAGTTATCATTCCTATACAGAGAGACGTCTGTAGCGCAGATGTGAAGACAGATCTAGTCTGCTGAAGGTCGCGTCGTCAGACTGGGTAGTACAGCTGACGGTGGTGGTGGTGGTCGTAGTGGCTAATGGTTTAGCGCAAACCTTGAGAAAGTCAGTCGAGAAGCTCTTAAAACATCGCTAATGCTACTCGAACGACCGGTTTAATCTCCGTGCTAAGACGTGTCTCAAATGAAACATGATAACCCCACTTCTGACCCCGATCTCTGACCTCGGGCCCAAGCGAGGTTAACCTCCTCACCTGGCGGCAGGCAGGCACTTTTTCTTGACCTGACCACCGGACGCCACATGACCTCCCACTCACCCGCTAACTCATCAAGGATCATTGTGAAACGTGTCAGAGGACAATCATGTCATAAACGGGAAGTTGTGAGGCTGACCAGCGCTCTGCCAGACAGACAAACGACAGGAGGAAGGGGAAAAAAGCGTTAGCATTCCTCAACACATGTACTTACAAGTAGCAGCCTAGTGTATGTAAATATATTTTCCTTTGCTACTCGTGACCACAGAGTTACGTATGGTGCGTTCAGGAGAAGACAAGAAACCTCGAACCAGTGACGACACCTTACACTGTATTATCATGGGAACCTGACCCTCCCAAGTCCCGTGTCTTGACCATCGTTCATCATGTCTTTCTGTCTTCCATTATGGTTGTACAGGATCCTTGTATTCTCGTCCAGTACGTGCTGATCATCTCTACTTACTATCATACATATCTTGAACACACTTGCGGTTATATTTTCGGTACATCTACGTAATAGTCATACTTTTCCTGTTTGTTGCCGTAGTATCCTTAGTTGTGACCTTGGTTGTGACCTTAGTTGTGACCTTGGTTGTGACCTTAGTTGTGACCTTGGTTATGACCTTCCCTCTCTGTCTCCGGTGTACAGTGACTGTTAAACATTTCATTTTCTACATTTTGTTTCTTCGTCGTATCTATTACTTCTGACTTGACTTCTCCATTTAAGGAGAGCATATTAACATGACCCTTTTTGTCTCAAGTTCCACCTTCTTCCTTTCCCGTCTTGACCTTTGAACTCCCTTGGCCAAAAAGACCTTCAATCTAGTTTTGTGTAACAAGTTCCTATACAGCCTTCATGCTGCCCATTATCCTTGGTACCGTCCTGTTGTCTCTGGTTGAGAGCAGAAGAGTTTTCCCTCTCACATTTCTACTATTCATTTGTAAATTAATCTCAAAACTAACTTATTGTCACCTTTGACCCCGAGCAGGACACATCGGCTCGGGGTCAGGGCAGGGAGCCGCCTGACCCCCGGCGGGAGGATGGTATCAATCATCACATGACAGGATGACCCGCCCTTGCATAAAACCACATTAGCGGGAACCTTGACACGGCTACCTCGCATGACCTAGCCTCACCTAGCGTGACCCCACCTCACCTGAGGGGTATCCTCTTGGGGGGGTTAGAGGGGAAAGGTGAACGTACTTTTCTTTACCGACCGAAAAAATCAGAAATGATTCGTTTATTTGATTAATCATATTAATTATATATCTCTTACGTCTAGGTATATTACTCTTTCATCTTGGATTTGATTTTTATCTTTTTTCATGATTACGTAATGCTTGGTTCCGTCAGGATCTCTGCAGGAAAATATATGTTTTTCAGAGAGAGAGAGAGAGAGAGAGAGAGAGAGAGAGAGAGAGAGAGAGTCGTGAACCTGGACGACCAGAGGTGAGGAGTGACTCCCTCCTCAGCCCATCGTCCAGGGTTCTCCTAGAGACGTGGCGCGTCCCCAGGAGAGGTCTCTTGGCGGGCTGGTGTGAGGTCATTGTCGCGTCTTTACAAAGTGATTAGAGAGGTCAAAGGTAATCAGGGGTCATTATACCTGTCTTCCTGCCTCCCTCCTCCCCCGCCTCCATTCCGTCCGTACGGTACTTGGCGCCTGGTCCGTCGTCCTTGGCACCTGCCTGCCGTCCTTACATGAATCATTCATCAGTCATGAATCATCATGCGATTCAACACTCTTGAATGATCGCGAGAATCATCACATGAATAATCATGGAGTTCATCAATTATGATTCATCTAAAGACTCCTCAGTTATGATTCATCTAAAAACTCATCAATTATGATTCATCTAAAGACTCCTCATTCATGAATCCATCATTACACTGATGGACGACGTCTCACCATGGAGATCCCAACCCCGTCTCCAACAGCAAACACCCTTCCTCCAACAATACCATTACCCTCCAGCAGCAGCACTTCTCCTCAAACACTGATATACTCCCCCCCTCCTCGATACTCTCCTTCCCCTCTCCTCCTCCTCCTCCTCCTCCTCCTCCTCCTCCTCATTTCCCCCGCCACCACCACCACGAAGAGGAACTTCACATGACAAATCGTTTAGGATGCGGCGTCTTTTGACCCTTGTAGGAGCGGGTCCTCTGCTTTACCGCCTGCGGCATCCTGGCCATGCGTACCGCCTGCGGCATTCCTGGCCATGTGGACCGCCTGCGGCATCTCTCTTGCTGAAAGCAAATTATAGATGTCCATGGCATCCGTGGCCAAATTTCAAGTACCTTGTTATCTTTGGCCAGCTGGCCAGGGCGTGCGTGGCCAGGTGCCTGGGGCAGTGGCCATCTATTGAGGGCGTCCGTAACCAGCTGTCGTTCAGTAACTGTGTTTCCCACACGGCTACATCACCCAGGAGTCACATTACTTACACGTCTTCAAAACATTCAGTCACTGAACTCAAGTTCTTTCTTGTGTGTATGTCTATAATACCACTTTTCTCATTATGTATATTGATCTGTAGATGTATTCAGGAGTTCAGAATATAATTTTATATCTTGGAACTACAAAAATTCGTAAATATTCCGCCATTGTTTCAAGGATCACAGATCAGCAACGACAGTATCAAGAATCTGTACAGGAATATCCATCGATCAGGTACCGTGGTTCAGAGGTCGCCCATAGAACGAGAGAATAGAGTGTCCTCAGAGAGGGAAAAAATGATTGACCGAGTCTATTCAAATTACTCAAGTTAATTATATATTCAGGGAAATTTGAATGACTAGGGCTTTCTCAGCCACTGGCGACTCGGTTGTTTTTTTTCTTTCTTTTTTTTTTTTTTAGCCTTTCGAAGCGGTTGGTTGGCCGGCCAGCCGAACCAGAGGCCATAAAGACGACTGACACAGAGGCAGCCGACTTAGTCTCGCAGTCTACGAGGCGAACTGAGGGAAGAAATGTGTGTGTGTGTGTGTGTGTGTGTGTGTGTGTGTGTGTGTGTGTGCGTGCGTGTGTGTGTGTGTGTGTGTGTGTGTTAGGAAAATGAAAATTCTAGTCAGGCATCTTGTTGATACAATTTCATACATGAGATGAAAAAGACTCACAAATGATCGTGTGAGTAAAGCAGTGACAGCATGAATAGGTAACTCAGTTATATTGGAAATGGAGAGAGAGAGAGAGAGAGAGAGAGAGAGAGAGAGAGAGAGAGAGAGAGAGAGAGAGCACCCTGCAGTAACATAAGACTGTAACACGTACTAAACAGTCTGTTGGTCAAGGATTTCTCAGTGTCTATGGTGGCTCTGATCTTGCTAGTTTCTCATCTCCTGCCTTCCTCCTTTTGCAGTGTTTCTCTTTCTGCAACCCCCTCTCTCTCTCTCTCTCTCTCTCTCTCTCTCTCTCTCTCTCTCTCTCTCTCTCTCCTACCACCTTTCCCTCCCGTGCTCCCACGTCCAAGACGTCGCCTGGTGTCCTCACGTGAAGTCCTGGGTCCGCACATCTTGGCTGTACCGATGACTCTTGTAATCTAATTTGTCCAACACCTTTTGTAATCTAATTTGTCCAACATCTTCTGTATATCTGATTTGTCCGACATCTGTAATCTGATTTGTTCAGTAATCTAGTTGGTCATGAGACACGTCAACAAATTCACTGGACGTCCTTTGAAATAGAAATATGACGCTGACGATGATTCTAAAGCAAACTTCTATATTCTATATGCAACAACTTCATAAACTTCGATGTGTACCATCATTATTACAGCATAAACGTCTTTTGATTAATTCCTTAATGATGATCATTGTTATTCACGTAGGTAACCTGATGGGGATTCCCATTGGTTGGTTTGAGAGCTCAGTCACTCTCAAGCCCCGCCTTTCTCTCCCGTGGGCCAATCACGGCCCCCGAGCCACGCCACACCAGCTCTTCATAAGCTGATGGGGCTCGTCGCGGGCAGTCATTTCACATCATCACTTCGTCAGCCTGCGAATACCGTTGCCCCGAACTATACCGGAGATAAAACTCGAGACTTTCTCAGCTCCAGAGTGAATTCCGACGCTTTTATTGTGAATTGTTGACTCGTTTTCCGTCTTGCTGTGCGACGCTAGAGATGATGGGCGGACTGGAGGAGCCACTGTCGTTCCTGGTTGGGCAGCGGGTACCCGTCAGCCCCCCCTGCAGCCCTTCTTCAGGCAGCCTCACGCCGCCCTCACCCCACCAAGACAGCAACCAAGCCAAGGACGAAGACTTGGGTAAGTTCCATCTATAAGCCATGATGTCTGACGACTGAGAATTGATTCTTGTATACATTTTCACTGATGGTAATTATCTCTGACATTATTGTTGACATCAAATATAACTTCTTAATCAAGTGAATTGTAACGACCATTTTCTTTTTGCAGTTACAGAGAAGAAGGGAGATAATCCCTCACCCAGCACGTCTCTACCTCCTAAGGGCTCGGCAACCAGCCAGCCCTCGGCGGAGCTACGGCGCTACAGGACGGCCTTCACCAGGGAGCAGATCACCCACCTGGAGAAGGAGTTCCTGAGGGAGAACTATGTGAGCCGCCCCAGGCGCTGTGAGCTGGCTAAGGAGCTGGGGCTCACTGAAGCTACCATCAAGGTAATTACTTAGTCAACTTTCTTGTACTGCGTTCCTAGAGTATCTATATACTAGTGATTTATGGACTAGGAGGAAATTACTGTTAAAAGCCAGTTAGATGATTGTGGTCTTTAAGAAGACGAACAGATTGTGTGGGATCAGGTGAGTGTTGGATGTTGGAAAGAATAAGATATTCAAGAACTGAAGGACACGTCTATACCTTGAGGATTTAGGAATGAAAGCTAAAGTAAGAGAGGTTAATGATTGTTAGTCAAGCTGGTACCAGCCACATAGAGGTTTGGTTCAACCTTCCTTGATGTTTGCAATGATAAAGTGATAGAAAATGCAAATGTGGGCTTGAATTTGTAGAAGTAGGGAATGTATTTTGAGATATCAAGCCGTAAAGAGGGAACAAGTGAAGAAAAAGGAATGAGAGTGCAGGCAGGCAGAGAAAGGCACCTTGAATGAGTTGAAAGGATGGAATGAAGGAACAAGTAATTGAGAAAATATTTTGCTTTGGATGTAGTCTCAGGTTTTGTAAGGACAGAGATGCACGGAACTGGCTCTGCTGAAATCGTGTGGGAACGCGCACTGACGACAGACAGATGGCTGATTAGACTAATTCCTTTTTTCTTCGCTCTCCTCAGGTGTGGTTCCAGAACCGACGTATGAAGGACAAGCGACAAAGGATGGCCGTCACTTGGCCCTACGCTGACCCCACTATCACCGCCTACCTCCTTCACGCAGCAGCTGCATCAGGAGCCTACTCGCCCTACCTGGCGCCCTCAGCCGTCCCTGGCAGTCCCTGGGCCGCCCCAGGAGCCATGGGACCCTCGCCATCTCTGCCCTACGCCGCTCAACACCTTGGTTACTCCGTACCACACCAGTCCCCTTCTCTCACTCGCTATGCACCTTACCCACGCCCACATCCGCCCATGCTTTCCCCACCTTACTCTATACCGCCTGAGGCGCCCCTCACCCACCCACTATCGCCCTCTTTACCCACACACACGCCCGTCCTCCCGCGCCCGTCCATGTGTGGCCATCTTCCCGCTTGCCCAGCACACGCCTCTCCCAAGGACGCCTGCCTTTGCGGATTGATGTACCCGAGCCTGTCGCACTCCACGCCTCTCTCCTGCTCCCCTGTGCCCACCACAACGCACAGCAGCACAAGTCCTACCCTCGTGTCCAGCACCACCACCACCACCAACACAGGAAGCCAAGCATCTCCACTGCCCAAGTCTCCCAGACTGAGTACTGAGCCATTCAGCACGTCCACAGCCCCACACAGCACACCCACAGCCCCACACAGCACGCCCACAGCCCCACACAGCACGTCCCCGGCTCCACAGAGCACGCCAACAGCCCTCCGCCCCACTCCCGTCCCCACCAGCACCACACACAAGCTCTTCAAGCCGTATGACGATGACTCTCTGTCCACAGTGTAACACCTGTCACAAGTTAGCTTTTGTTAAGGCTTTTGCAACCTGTGATGTTCTATTGTGATGCATATCTATCCAAATCTTTTCTATGTACTTGTGAATAAAATGTTAATATTGGTATTCATGATTTCATCAGATCCTTTATATCAATCATTAGTTTGCGGAGTTTCTAGGAATGGATGTTCATGAAATGTACGATCATGACCAACGGATCTACATCAGCTCCAAACACGAAAACTTGGACTTTACGTCACATAAACTTTATCTTGTATGAGATAACGAGTTCCGGGTGAATTAAATGTGTACTGTTGATCACTGCGTGACGTGGTTTATAATGGGTACATCATGGTGGAATAAAGAACTTCCAACGTCTTTTAGATAACGTCATTAGGTCCAACATCACCGCCTCGTAAATAGAGTTCACGTCGCAGACGTCTATGATATCCACGTACTGCTCCAGAGCCCCAGAACACCGCGTCCCTCAGGTCACAGGCCAGGCCATCATACCCAAGGCCCGTAGAGTTCTCAAGGGTTTCCGGCGTACAAACGTAAGATAACCGTTCAGGAGGGAAGAAAATATGACAATCTTACGGTCATTTCTGTTGAACCAATCGGGAAAACATATTCATACTACAGTGTGATTATTCAACCTGTTACTACATATGGATTCGATATCGGAGTGCTCAGGTGTATCGGGGCGATGTAAGGAACGGAGGAATATCTAACTATAGATTACTAACTGATCTAATATTCATCTTTATGGATATGAACCTGAAATTATGATTGTAGTTACTCTCGTCTCCAGCAGGCAGGAGAAGCCCCTCCTCAGGAGGTCTAGCATAAAGATCGTTGACTTCGGGGACATCCCCGAAAATCATCTTGACAAACCTGTTCCTGTTGACTTCATACAATTCTAGGGTAGCAACACGCCCCACACTCGACACAGGTAAGCGATGAATCTACTTGGTCTACCTGAGGGTCAGGTCAAAGGTCAGGGAGGCTCATTATTCCCTCTCTGGTAGAAGCCATTGGCCATTATAACATACTTGTCAAGTCCTTACCCTACGGTCGTTTGATACAGTAATCGATTTTCACGTCCATTACTCGCGTGTTTCTGTAAACAGTCCAGTTGTGTTTTAACTTTGAATTACAACAAAAATTGATTTAGAGGATTGTAAGATAATAGGTCTGCCATCACTCCTGGGGTGATATCGTACAAGTCTGAGGCCGACTCCCTCTTGGCTGTGTGATTGGCGAACCACCGAACTAACTAAACTGTTTTCCCTTCTTATGTGACTGGCTAATCTCTTTGATTAGGACGTAAGACTCAGCAGCGACAGTGATACCAGTCTGGTAAATCTCTCGCTTGGTTGGATTCCCTCTACCCAGCACAGAGTCTGACGCAGAGAATGTGAGTGACAGTATAAAACCCAGCGACTGACGACCGAAGGTGCCAGCTTGACGAATGCCATTAGTTACAGAGGAAAACGGGAACATACCAGCTTGCCCACTGACTTGCCTGAGTTTAACACACTCACCCATATATATATATATATATATATATATATATATATATATATATATATATATATATATATATATATATATATATATATATATGGCTGTGTGGGTTACGTCTCTATTATTAGTCTTTCATTCCTGATCATATGCAACTGAACACTACGGCTCTCAACCCTGGAGCAACGACGGTACGATCCTTGTATATGATCACACCTTTGTGTCCGTACCATCATGCTGAGGGATCGTACCGTCGTGCTGGAAGATAGTCCCGTCGTGCTCAGGGGTCGTACGTACCTTCGTGCAACTCACAACTCGAGGCATCGTGCTCATAGATCGCGCCGTCGTGCTCGGGGATTAAGACGTCTTCAGCTGTTGTTGACACGATCCAGTAACTGAATGGCATCCATCTTGAATATGATGGAAAAAAACAGCTGAGCTTTTCCTCAGGATAACACTGACGGGAGGATGATGAGGCTCCATCAAGAGTAGCTTGGTAAAGGAGGAGGAGAGATCGTGTAGGTAAGGGGGCTGCATTATTTGTACAAGTTTCCCTTACCGACCTTCAGTAAGGTCGACCTTACCATGTCTTAGCGGTGTAGTTATTCTTCTTACCTGATTTGAGGAGCCAGCCATATTCTGGAGGCCTCAGTAGTGTTGATGTTCTACCCACAAACCTCGAGAGCTTTTTATGAGTTGTGAGTCAGCGTCGAGGCTTATCGCATATCTAGTTTTTTGTCGAGGATTTTGAGGTTAAATGGTCCATGGCGATGTGCCTCATCTAGTCTTATGATCGTCAAGTATAAGTCTCACGGAATACTAAGCTTTATACAATGAAACTTTATGAACTATTAGATCTTTAGATTTTCCTTTTAAGAGAGAGGAATAGTTTCATTTACATTTTCCTTCGAAAATGTAAGAAAACCAGACAAATACTAGCCATCAGAGTACTTATTTATGAATGTTTCTAATCAAGAATTGCTTTTAAAACCATATGACTTTCTGAATTCTCACATAACAGGCGTGGAATCAAGGTACCCTTAAACTTTAGTAGCATAAGTTTGTGTGTATATCATAACTAACTTATCCCTTACACTACACATCACTTAGATTTATCGCTTGTATTGAGAGGCGGCAGAAAAAAAGCTGAAGATGTTTTGGAATAAATCAACTCGTACTGTTTACTATGTGTTCATCAGTGCTTCATACTTCACCATCAGGAGGTCGGCTGGCATCACACTTGGTTTATGTGTTGTCAGACGTGATACAGAGGCTTAAGGGTCTGTGTGAATGTGTGTGTGTGTGTGTGTGTGTGTGTGAGTGATTGCTGTCTGTGGTTTATGAGTTTTAATGTTATCCTCTTGATTCTCATTATTCATGCAAATTCATGACTGATTAATCTTCATATGATGTTACGTGTGGAGAAAAGATCACAGTCTACAGGATAATTTCTTATGCACTCATTTTTTACGTTAAAGTGAATCACGACCACTCAAATCCTTGGTAAAAAAAAAGGACATATATGACATATCAAATTGGCTTCCCAGAGAGAAAAGAAAAAGATTGTTAATTAAGGATCAGAAAATTACTTGGAGTGTTAGGAAGCGCGTGACCCACACATCAAACAGGGAAATATTGATGCAAATGTGAAACGAAAAAAGAATATGTTTTAAGCGACGTACATGTAGGCAGGCGCTGATGTCCTTGTGATGAGCCAGAGGCTTTTGGGTGCGAGATTAACATCTCGAGTCTTGCTAGCATACCACCTCCACCACAAGAAACGGAGGAAAAGAAGAGTTAGTGATCATCGCAGTCTAGATACGTCTGCTGTTTATTTGCCTTGATTCCTCAAGAGCAGATTGCCCCTCGTCTGTAATGAAAAAGCAAGTTTATTCTAGTTTTATTCCTCCATACACGAGAGATGGCAGGCGTCAGCTACAGAGGATGAGGGAGAGGAGGTATGTCGATGTGAGTGTATGAGGAGCGGAGAGGGAAAGGGAGGGCTTGAGGAAGGTGGGTTGGTCCTCTGAGTGAGTGATGGCGCTTTTACCGCGCCACTCCGCCCGCCATCACGCCACCATCACGCCGCCATCAGCGAAGATTATTGGTTGCGTCTAGTGAAGCCACAGACGAAATGGGCTGCTACTCTGACCCTGGCGGACCAAAACTGTGACCCGGAGAAAGAAATCCCTGTATGATGGTACTCGTGAGTAGACTCCACATGTTTAGCAATGCTCGTTTGTATATATATATATATGTGTGTGTGTGTGTGTGTGTGTGTGCGTGTGTGTGTGTGTGTGTGTGTGTGTGTGTGTGTGTGTGTGTGTGTGTGTGTGTGTGACCCTTGAACACGATGGTTCTACCCTTAAGCTTGACCGTACAACCCTTGATGGCCTAGCCGTTCATCTAGGGTTAGGTTTTAAGTTCGGTCATCACACCCAAGGGTCACACAGCCATGCTTGAGAGGTTGATAACAGGACGTCATGCACTCGGCCTTTTTTGACCTAGTGAAGGGCAGCAGCTATATCCTCGTACTTAAGGGTCGTGACGTGGTGATCAAGGGTCGTGCTCAAGGGGTCAAAGTAAGTGGAAGAGGTCACGAGGGAGTTGACCTTGGTATGATGTGGGCGGGAAGGTCATGACGAGGATGGTATTGCTCCCTGGGGGCAAGGCAACGTACCCCCCCCCCCCCCCCCGTCCACGGCTGTCACTGCCACCTTCAACCCATCCATTTCATGCAACTGTTGCTTCCCCCCCCCCTTCTCTCTCTCTCTCTCTCTCTCTCTCTCTCTCTCTCTCTCTCTCTCTCTCTCCATCATCCCATTTTCCTTTCGTGACATCGTTATCGGCAGATGAAGTCCATCTTCCCTCACGCCACATTTTCTGTTACATTGTGACGTTTTACATAACCAGACACCGTATTCTTTCCCTGGTTTCTTCCAGTCATGATGATGATGATATCAGTAAATTATGATTTCTATCGCCGTTTTTCGTTTTCTATAACTAGAAGACTTTCGTTCCTTGTTTCAGTTTTACTACATAGACGGAAGAGATACACGGGAGACATAGACGGGAGACATAGACGGGAGGCATAGACGGGAGACATAGACGGAAGGCGACATCTGCCTTAAGGGGAGAAATTAAGCAAACCTTGGTCTGGGAAACGAGGTCTTTTAACTTGCACATACCACGGAAATGATGATCCGACTCACAAGAACCGATTATGTAATTAAACACAATTGTAATCATGTAATTAATGTTTAATATATATATATATATATATATATATATATATATATATATATATATATATATATATATATATATATATATATATTGGTACTTATCGAAATTTGTATTATGCACTTAATGCACATACTGATATAAGACCTCGAAAATCCTTCGATTTCCCATCAAAATCTTGATATTTGACGACGTAAACAATGCCACTGATGACGTATACTCCCAGATGATGGCGGAGGACAGTCATACATACGTAGTTGAGGCATCTGAAGCTGTGTAGTTGATCGCGTTCAGGAGATATAATCAAACCTATAATCAGAAAACACTAACAAGTATTGGAAGCTTAAGATTCCTTGTGGGGATCTTGTTCCGGAATTTTATAAACCAAACGACAGTCGATACCAACGTCTCATAAGGTGTTATCAGTCGTCGCTGATCCTTTCTAATGAGGACTTGTGCCTGGAGCCTACGGGCGAACACCGAGCCTTGTGTTCCGATTCCACTGAGAGCAATAAAATAATTCACACCAACCCGACACTCCCTGCCCATCATAAGGAGATCAGAACCCATTACCACTCCTACCGATTCTGAGGTGATGAATGGGCGGCGTGTATTGATGAAGGGAGAAGAGGGAACCCATGATAAATGAGAGAAGGGAAGAAAGGGAGTTGGAAGCACTAATTACATTCGAGGAAAGAAAGCCGCCTCGAGTGGCGAACCTCCACTGTGCGTGATGAATATTGCTCCTCCGTCAGGTGAGTCATGACTCACACTCCTGCTTTCCTTCATGAATGTAGAGATGTATGATTCTCACACCTTCAGCTACCAGAGTATACGTATAAATCCTCGCCAGCATGACTCCTTGGACCTTAGACAGCACTACGAGCCATCCCTCCAAAATGGCTGACTAGCTTCTTCGCTCACTCACTTGGTCGTCCACAGAAAGCTGCTGTGGTTTGTGAAGTTTATTTCAAGCGGAAATTCTGCTTAGCTTTGTTGATATCTTCTAAGGATGGGGACATAGGCAGTCGAGAGGAGCCCAGCCTTACTACACGTTCTTACTTTTAGAATTTTCCTGTCTTACTCAAGCTAAGAAATTTCTCATTTTCTTTTCATACTTTCCTTAGATAGTGAGGCGTGTTTGTTAAGGGAGCAAAGCTGAAGCCTCTGCTGGTCATCATGACTGAAGGTGATGATGAGGCTGACCGTCATAATGAAGAGAGTACAGTACTGATGGTGATCTCACAGTCATGCACATCTTCAGATACCAGTCGATCATCGCTCGTTTATAGCTATGATGATGACGCCAAAGACCGAGTGAAAAATAACACAACAGGATCTGATGTGCCAATAACAGTGATGCTGACCTCGTGTCACTGCACAAGACACAACGTCCTGCCAACAACAGTGATGCTGACCCAGTATCACTGCACAGGACGCGATGGCCTGCCAACAACACTGGCTAACAGGCTTTCAGTATCTCGTCGTCCTTGGGTCGCCTCAACAGGACTCAAGTAGGCCCCAGAGTCGATAATGCCACTTTATCAGTCGGCACTCCGCCTTATCGTAATTGGTCAGAGCGAACCATAACTCCTTCTTCATCCTGCCGACAACGTTGAGGGACGCCATTCATTCAGCCTACTGTAGTGTAGCGTCTTTAGGAAAGAGTGAACCTCATGGTGAAAAAAAGAACCCTAGAGGCGATTTCCTTAGCCTCTAGAATGTCTTTGTAAAGTTTAAGGTCTCTGACGTATGGCATTATCCATCGATAAATGGTTTGAAGTCCCAGATACTACCAGGACCCGCCAGAGGTTCGGTGTCCGCGGGAGGTGCTGGACCCAGCGGGTATGTGTCGGCCGTTCCTCCCTCCCTCCCTCCCTGGACCACGTGTACCCAAGGTCTCACCCTCTTTGTTGTCTTTTGTCTGAGGCGGAGATGGATGGATTACTCGCGTTGGCAATTGTCATAGGAAATTATTTCCCTTAATCATTGTTTTTCACGTGAGTACATTTGTCATGAAGGTAAGAAAATTAGGAAATGTCTTTTATACATACGTGTTTGGTGGCATCGTAGGTAATGGAGAGGAATATAGAGGGTATGGTGGTGTTAGACCGTAATGTATGAACTCGTCATCTTTATACTGAGGTAGACACCAGCTACTGATGACTGTGCTTCTCAACCTCACAGACCCCCTGGAAGACACCACGATGCTCTCTCTCTCTCTCTCTCTCTCTCTCTCTCTCTCTCTCTCTCTCTCTCTCTCTCTCTCTCTCTCTCTCTCTCCCAACCTTTATCTACCGCCTTCCATCCCTTATCGTCACTGGGGTAGATTAGTCCATATGTCGCCTGGGCTAGAGGGCTCATGGGAAGCGAACAAGAATCGTTGGCCTGAGAAAGAATGTGTTCAATCTTTGAGGCGAGTAACTTTGAGCTCACCGATCTCCCACAACCGGAAATCTGTACTGGTACATTGAGAGGAGTTGGGCTCATAAGTTAGGGTTAAGGGCCCTTTTGAGGGAGAGGAAGAGAAGATCTAAGGGAGGTGGCGACGAAGGGTGTGTGGCAAACGCTGGAGGGAGAATGAGACAGTAGAGGATATGTGGGTATGAGGGCACAGTAACCCAGGGATGAATATGGGAGAGGAGTAAAGGAAGGTCACAGTGACTCACTGCTGGAGGTCATGAGGGAACTCACTAAGGGAGGTCATGCGGGACCTCACGAGAGGAGATCATGAGGGAAATCACTAGGAGATGTCATTGGGAACTCACTAGGGAAGGTCAGGGGAAACTCACTAGTGGAGGTCATGAGGGAACTCACTGGGGAAGGTCATGAGGGAACTCACTGGGGAAGGTCAGGGGAAACTCACTAGTGGAGGTCATGAGGGAACTCACTAGGGAAGGTCATATAGAAGCGACAGTTGTGGTGGGGAGAGGTTGGCTTGAACCGCCAGGACATCAGGAGACATAAGTAATTTATTGTTTTACCATCCCTGCTGGCCAGAAGAGTTGGGCCGCGTGAGCCTCCACTAGGAGGAGGAGGAGGAGCAGGCCCAGCCCACACTCTGGCGGAGAACAGATTTGCAATTAGTTTATGGCTGGGGGTCGTAGATGGGAACGTCGGTCAGTCTTGTTAGTTAATTCCTTTGCATATGTTGTCATCACCTCGCGTATTTTCTCATTCATTTTATATATCTACATTGTTTTGAGACGTCCTCATTAGTGGTCAATTTCACTCATTCAACCAGTAACAGCTTGGAAGTTTCAAAGGTCATATAAAGCCACACCATCGTCCAGTGTACATATATTTTGAAACGAACATTCAAATAAAGAAGCTGATTCGGTGATAAACATGAAAGGCTTTTTCTTTTGAATCCTTGAGGTGGTTTTTTCATAGTTCCTCTACAATCAATTATTTTACGAGTGATATTAAGATGTGAAGAAATAATCTGCCTTAACACAGAGCGTCATGTTCCGGACGTAGGAGTCGAGCAAAGATACTTGGCAACAAGATTAGAGGAAGGTGTCCCGGAGGGTGCTTTCCTGGTGCCCCTTTTGTTCCGGTGTGTAAAAGCGATTATGAACCTCAGCTACCGGGCTGAGGAAGGACGTTCACCGGCCATAAACCCACAGTAGGCAACGCCCAGGCACCTACCCGGTCACAGTGCATTCGCTGTGCTTCCACACCCACGACAGACGCAGCATAAGGCGCTACTGCAGGCCGAGGGACGAAGATGAGCGTGTTACATGTGATGACGGCATTACATAGAGAGACTTTACGGGAGATGTGTTCTAGATCCAGGGGAGTGTAGGGGTAAACTTGATTATTTGTCTTTGGTTGTTGAATCGTATCTGAACATTTTCCTTCTTTTTGATTCGTCATTTAAAAAGCAGATTTTCTTTTTATCGAACAAAACAAAACTTAAAAAGTGTTTCCCTGTCTTATCATTCTTTACCATTACAGATCGATCGAGAAATCATCATCGGCAAGGTTACATCATCGTCAGTGGACAAAAAGGAGTATAGTCCTGTCAAGGACCTTATCGTACCAAAGCATTGTACCACTTCCCTGCTCCTGAGTGGAGTACAGCTTCGAAGCTGCAGGAACCTCACAAAGGGGTCCTGAGGTTGTACTGATGATAGCGATGTATAGCAGGTAAGAGGCGTTATACAGCAGCCCACAGGGAAATACTACTGAACCAACTTAGGAGTACTGAAGTGGTGGCCGGAACCGTTTTACACCGTCACTCATCTCCAAAAGTACCAGTACCTCACTGATCTCCCAAGTACCCGTACCTCGTGATCTCCCAAGTACCTCACTGATCTCCCAGGTACTGGTACCCCGTGTTCTCCTAAGTACCCCCTGATCTCCTAGGTATCAGAGTCTCACTGATCTACAGCAGCTGGTCCAACACATGAGGGGCGTCCACCTCCCACCACAGCCCCTTCTCCCACTCAGCGATAAGGAGTGTGCTAAAACGGAGCAAAGCTTATCTGATGATGCCCCGTTGGGCAGATCTCAGGGAGGATGCTGGCAGCGAGCCATCTCCTCCTCCCACCCAACTTTGGCTCCTACCCCGAGCATCCTCACCTTCATATTCGTCTTATCTTAACTATCCTTACTACTATCTTCTATCATTAATATTTTCTGTGGCTTTCAGCATCTTACATCAGAAATAAAATCATAAACACAAGTTTAGAAATGGTATCGAGGATATGTAGTGAAGATGAGGGTGTAGCGAACGTAAGGATGAAGAGAGGACGACCTGTGATTTAACCCTTGAAGGTCAGGTCAAAGGCCAGCAGGGTCGAGGTTGAGGCAAAGAGAGGACTGATCAGGTTGGTCATGTCCGGAGACGTTCTCACGGTTCTGTTGGTGTGTCCAGATTCTAGCGTGTGTGTGGGGCTACAGTGTGTCTGTTGTCTGTTGAGATTCTTGTATTACTTGAGAGGTTTCCACGAGAACAATTGTAAAGATTTATCGTTAACACAAATATTGTCCAACCAATAAGTTTGCAGGGTTCTTAGTAAGTCAAACTTTGCTAGTTAAGGAGTTGAATTTCTTGTTGTCTGCTCTTCGTCCTTTATGAAGAAACTGCAAGAGATAAATCACGGTATAACTAGTCAAGTTTCCCCCAAAGTCTCCCGTCTTGTTAGACGTCAAAATGGTTGTTATGAGAACCACAGGAGCGTGAGGGGAAGCAAGATGATTTACACAATCACAAAGTATCACTTACATATGTACAACTGCTGTACACCAGTGAGGCTCTGGTACCTGGGAGATCAGTGAGAGTGTGAGATGGTTCATTATCATCAATAAATTTTCACCATATTCGGCTACAGTTTTTCATGTATTAAGTACAAGTAAATTCTTATTGGAGCAGCTACACACGTCCTCGTAGATGAAAAGATGGCAGAAGCTGTGCTTAAAGCAGAAAGAGTTTCTACAGATAACAGTAATATATTGACTCCATTAATGTAAGGTAAAGTTCCAGTCAGGATTGGATATAGATCTGTGGAGACCCATGGGCATCAATTGTCCTTTCTCAGAATACCTGATCACAGCTCCCAGCCCACTACATTTCAGACTTCACAATACAACACAAATTTTCATCATTTAGAATATCAGAACACAATGTCATTAAGAAACTTTATTTCAGAATGCCTTCATACATAGAAGTAAGACACTACTGATTACGGGTGTACTTATCATGGGTAACTGCACAGATAAACCGTTAGATTTTATGTTTTAGTTTGTTTTTTTATTTACCATTAAGCCAGGAGGTGGAGTAGCTGTTGCACTGGATCTTCAACACAAAAGAAATACAATTATGCACAACCATTCTGTGGAGACTATCGTGTTATGGGATCTCCGCTGGGTAGTTATATCTACATTCCTTCATCGACGTATCATTCTTATCATGGCTTTGTCAACACATCTTGAAGCAGCATTAAATGTTTCATTTAAAAGAGTCATATACCCGAGCATAATGAGGGTGTATTTGATTTTAGAATCATTTCTAAAATCTGAAGATGTTCCGGATTCTTTGAATGGTATTGATAACTTGGTTTTGACTGTCTAAATTATTCTGGTGGCTGATAAGCCTTAAAACTCACATGACAAATCAATAAATCATTATATGCGAATGAATATTTGTTTCCGAAACTACACTAGTTATACCTAAAACAGTTGTTATCCTTTTTTTTATGATTATTCTTTTAGAGAAAACGTAATGTTAAAGTGGGTAACTATACTATGTGCCCGCATTGTTATGGTTGAATGATGACAAACTCTACAAATATGCCAGAAGCCGACTCAGGTTTTCCAGTATATGTATTCTAGATAAAACAGAAGGGAATGGGTCAGGTGAAAGGCCAGGCCTGCATATCCAGAAATATTTTTCTTCAAGTAAATGCTTATACCTAACCCATTTGTGTCACCATATATGGCTATACTGTACAGGGTATGCATTTCTTTGCACATATTTTGTTCATGATTATACTCTTCAGACGTGTCTCTAAAAATGAATATGTATGTATGTATGTATGTATGTATGTATGTATGTATGCATGTATGTATGTACGTATGTATATATCACCGTCTGATGTGTTTCCATGGATGTGTTATTGTAAAGTGCACAGATATGAAGAGCAATTGTGTACTGTAAATGCGACTGCTGTCCATTTTTCTTAGAAAAGACTCTACCTAATCTAACGTTCATTGTAACTGTAATATCATCAGGATAATTCTTCTGTTTCTAGAAGACGTTACGTCATAAAGTTTCAGATGCCATTAAAGAAAATCTTTAATGATGATATGGGGCACAAGGTCAGCTGGTGCTTCATGTAGGAGATGGGTCAGGGGATGAAAGATTACACACGCACACACACACACACACACACACACACACACACACACACACACACACACACACACACACACACACACACACACACACACACACACACACACACACACACACAAATCTCTTCCATTTGCTATTATTCATTGAAGTATTTGATTTTCCCTTAACATTCTTGACTGGTCACTTACAGCTCTGGCCCTAGGCTTAGACAATGGGTCATTCACTACCATACCGATCCCTTCCAAGATCAAGGAACGGAAGGAATGGAAAGATAGCTAGAGTCAGTCTTGAATGTCCGCCTAGATATAGATGCCTCCCTGAGCACCACACACGTTCAAATCGGGAGGAGGAATGATAGACCTCTGCCTCCCTCCCTCACTCTCTCCGTCGTGACTGCAAACACCGAGTCCTCAGACCTCAAGGTACTCGGCTCCTGAGCTTCTTTTCAAAGGCTCTCATTACCCAATGTCAACAAGTAACCACGGGGAAGGTGCTGTGCCTCGCCTGTGTGGCGCGCCTGTGGTAATGGACGAGCGATCACAGACCTCTGACGTGGTACCTTCATTAGCTCGCACTCTATCTATCTATCTATCTATCTATCTATCTAGATATATATATATATATATATATATATATATATATATATATATATATATATATATATATATATATATATATATATATATATATATATATATATATATATATATATATATATATATCGGGATGTGAGGTGGTGGTACTTGTTTCAGGACCCGATTCTCCAGCTGGTATCAGATCCAGTAAGTGTAGTTCATCAAATGTCTTTAGGAGATCTAGAAAGCAAGTGGTTCTGTATGTAGATATGTACAAGATAAGGAAGGAAAACCCTGATATACCTGGGATCTTGTCCTGTGCAGTGATGAAGGCTATGAGGAACGTCACAACACAACATCCCAGCATAGCATCCCAACACAATATCCTAGACTGTCATCCCAATGTAAAGTCTCAATATAGCTTCGCAACACAGCGAGGTCATAGGTTCATTGTCAAACCAGGTAATAAACGCGTGGAGGTTTGGGATGGGATGGGATGGGACGGGGGCAGGGGTACCTGAAAGGTCACGTAACGGGGACACGTGTACCAACATCACTAATGATGTCTTAACTTCCCGATGATCGTTGTCTGACGTAACGACTCACACGTGACCACATCATCGTGTGGTTCGTCGTCACTTATAGAACTGCTGGTCTGGAGAACATTTTATTTCTCCTCTTCCTTTAGACAAACAAAACAACCAAATGACTTACAAAAAAAAATTGGATCACTGTATCTGTTCGGTATCACCTCCTCTTCTTCCATTTACCTTTGCTTAGGGCAACCTTACAAGTACTTACACAACAGAGGAATAAAGACGGAGAGGTATTTCCTTATGAGTCATCTACTTCCGCGCCAGGAGAAGGTCGTCTCTCCTCTAAGCTCGTAATTTTGGAGCGTATTAATGACAACAATCCTGACTGTTGAAATGATGAGAACTGTGAGGAATTGTGGTAATTATATGGAGGATTTTAATGTTATGAGTGTGAGTGTGTGTGTGTTAAGGAAGAAATTAGTATAGTGGTGTTGGCCCGTCTCACTGAATCTTGCACAAATATCATGTTTTAAATCTATATATATACTCATACACACGCTCTAACTTACACCGGGTAACCATTCACGACAAGCCCTAGTGGGGAGGATAAACAGCTAGGTTGATCGTGGGGCGACTCTGCCCCATCCGAGAATCGAACCCAGGCCACTTTAGCATGTTATATCGCAACTTTAATCACTGCTCCACAGAGGCTCACCAGCGCGTATAGATCTGTAGCTTCATCCGTAAAACTAAAAGCGAGTTTCAATTCTATGAAAAAATATATAATATTTTGGAATCGGACAGTACAAGGGAACGTATTGTACACGTGCAGTCACTACCTATGACGTCAAAGGGGTTGTTAACAGTGAGGTTTTCAGCCTCGTTCTACGTCGAAATGACTTATTTACTTTATGGTGGTTAGTGGCTACACATCCATCCTTAACGAGGTTGTTATCCCTTCGTTAAGGTACCACGCAAGAGTTTTATCCTTACCGAAGCGTAAAGTTAGAGATGTACGCTGCAATAAATATGAAGATTATCGTATATATGACTCATGCTCAAGGATCGTACCGTCGTGTTCAAGGAGCCAGACAGAATACCTCACAACAACCACGAATTCATAAATATTGAATATCTAAAACGTTTCCAACATCCTTGATGTAGATATCTGGGAAGCGGCCGGGGCTACAGTAGGAGGAGGTGCTGACGGAAGGATCACAACACACACACACACACGAGGCCCCCGGCCAGCGGTTAAGTCCCGTACGCCTGTGGTGGCGTCCGTCAGTATGCCACGAGACGTGGCCCAGTGAAGACGTAGTGTTGACGCTCCGTCTAGCTCCCCGCCTTCTGGATCCGCGCGGGACCACAGATGATTTCGTTACATTACTCAAAGGTCTTTAAAAACTGTGGCTGTAGTGAATTTATCGGTGGAAATGTACAGTGAAGGAGACCATCGCCTACTGATGCCGGATAAAGTTTGTGAGTACATGGACTGGTGAACAGCGAAACAAGACTTTTTATACGCGTGAATTGTATGCATGTATAAGGACATTAGGATCGCTGTATACTAATATACTTGACTTATATCTCCCTGCTTGACTTATCTATCTGCTGGTAATAGACGTCTTTATTTTCTAAACAAGTGACGCTCTTAGTCATGACGAACACTGACAGGACCGCGTGGAGGTGTAGGTCAACCATGTGACAACCACAATGACAGTCAATGATGGTTCACATGTGCACGTTACGACCTTGTTACGCTGGTATGTGCGTGACCGCCAGCGTCACTGGTCACATGGCCTTGGGAAGGATGGATGACTTGGCTCCCATTGAGGATATCCATTGTTCAAGCAAACTGTGACGATTGTGGAAATCTTTACCTACTTTTCCCGTTGACGCTGGCGAATTGGAGTCTCGTCCTAAGTCGGTAGTTTAAACCCT
Organism: Panulirus ornatus; assembly: GCF_036320965.1. NCBI lineage: Eukaryota > Metazoa > Arthropoda > Malacostraca > Decapoda > Palinuridae > Panulirus > Panulirus ornatus. The sequence goes on from NC_092242.1 coordinate 2,798,546, forward strand.
GCAGTACGACACTACAGGCCAGTCCCATCATACCCACGGGTCATACCTTATTGTTCAAGGTACCGTCGTGATCAGGCGTCGTACCGTCGTGTTCACAGGGGTCGTACCCGTCGTGGTCACAGGGATCGTACCCGTCGTGTTCACAGGGGTCGTACCGTCGTGTTCACAGGCGTCGTACCGTCGTGTTCACAGGGGTCGTACCCGTCGTGGTCACAGGGATCGTACCCGTCGTGTTCACAGGGGTCGTACCGTCGTGTTCACAGGGGTCGTACCGTCGTGTTCACAGGGGTCGTACCGTCGTGTTCACAGGGTTCGTACAGTCGTGTTCACAAGGCTCGTACCGTCATATTCACAGTGGTCGTACCGTCATGCTCAAGTGTCGCAACGTCGTGTATGCCAATTACATATGGTCAGTGAGGCAAGGATTAACCTACGAACATCTGTCGTTCCTATGGCCCGGATCTTAGCGTCTTAACTACGCTGCGTGAGCTTAACCACCTTGTTTATGCGGTTGATTACTCCCCTGGCGGCGACACCCACGGTCTAATTGCTAGTTACCCTTGTTATACAATGTTGTTTATCTTCATAAGCGACGCTCATCTTGCCAGCCTGTAAGGGAGCCTTGTTTTTTGTCGAGGTCTTGACGGAGTGAGGTCTGAGCCCGGTGTAGTCGTGGTGCCGTCCATGGGCACCTGGTGTTGACGGAGTGAGGTCTGAGCCCGGTGTAGTCGTGGTGCCGTCCATGGGCACCTGGTGGTCTTGACGGAGTGAGGTCTGAGCCCGGTGTAGTCGTGGTGCCGTCCATGGGCACCTGGTGTTGACGGAGTGAGGTCTGAGCCCGGTGTAGTCGTGGTGCCGTCCATGGGCACCTGGTGGTCTTGACGGAGTGAGGTCTGAGCCCGGTGTAGTCGTGGTGCCGTCCATGGGCACCTGGTGGTCTTGACGGAGTGAGGTCTGAGCCCGGTGTAGTCGTGGTGCCGTCCATGGGCACCTGGTGTTGACGGGGTATGGCCTCCAGGTGTTGACGGGGATATTACCACACATCAGTTCGAACCTTAGTTCGACGGTGCGACCCTCCAGCACGTCACTACGACCCTCCAGCACCTCACTACGACCCTCCAGCACCTCACTACGACCCTTGGGTATGATGACCTGGCCTTTATCATGATAACCCTTGAGGTCCGAATCGTGGGAACTCTTAACCTTGACAACTCTAGAGTTACCATATGGGTAACTAACCTCGACAACCCTGGTAACTCCAACTATTTGATAGCCGTGATGGCCAGCTTACCGCAGCAGCTGCAGTATATAAAATGGATTTTGCTCTATAAAGGAGATCACTTGTAATTAGTGGATCTTAATGGACGCTGGAAGTAAATTGCTTTTTTTTTTTTCAAGTCTGACATGTAAGGAGGATGGTGGATCGGTGTTCAACCCGACCCTTAAGCTTAGGTCAGTTCACAGGCCAGGCTACCATACTTCATGGCTCAGAGACCATCCCCTCGTGCTCAAGGGTCGTATAGTTGGGTTCAAAAGCCACCCTGTCGTTCTCAAGGGTCGTATCGTCGTGAATAGGTTGTACCGTCATGTTCAAGGATTTCCTCGTCGTGCTCCAGGGTCGTGCTGTCCTACCGTTTTCCTCCAGGGCCGGAGCATTATGTAGCTCCAAGGCCGCCCCGTCGTGTGTTCAAGGGTCGCCTCCTCTTGCACGAGTCGTATCATCGAACGTCCGGGATTTGGCGTCAATTTTTCTCGTGTACTGTGGGTGACGTGTGTGGTGGTGAGGGCGAGGGGGCATTAATCTTCTCCCCGTCCGCATGAGGACTTGCCTACCAACCGTCCACAGGAAATTGGTTCTGTCTACCGTCTAGAGAACGGTGGACAGATGCCAGCTAAATTCTGTTGAATCACTAGAGATGAAATGTATATAGAGGATATATATATATATATATATATATATATATATATATATATATATATGTGTGTGTGTGTGTGTGTGTGTGTGTGTGTGTGTAAGGGGAAACTGAGAGTCTTTATACAGCTAACTGTGTATATACCTTGCATTGTTTTTAATATACTTGAGATATGATCATTGAGGAATATACGCGAAGTAATGTGGAATTTATATTGTCTGTTGTAGACAGTCTAAAATAAGCAGTAACATAACTTTTTATCTGTATAATGTTCGTTTCAGTCCTCTTATAATACATAGCCATCTGACATTTATTTTTATATCCAGTCTCATTACCTCGCATCAGTACAGCAGTTGCCCAGAGCACATTGACGGTCAGTCGTTCGATTATGTGGTAATTAAGATCCTGGTCAGGTGATGTGAAGACTAGTTCTCTGAAATCAAGGGAAGCGTTCTGTATAATTCACTCTCGTAGCCTTGGAAACTGTGCCATGCCATAGCCGTTTTCAGGCAGGTCTGTTCGTTCATATTTTTTTTTGCCCCCGACATTTGGAATCTTGGTAATGTGAATCAACGATCTTTTTGAGGGTATCATTCATGTGGGTTGACTGCCATGACGCAGCAAAGTCTTTCTAGTCTGTACCACACCAGCATTATACAAGTTTTGTCAGACGGGAAAAAACCGGGATGTCTGGTTATTTAATAGTAGTGGTGTTCCACAAGGAGAACTGCTGAGTCCTACTTTGTTAGCAGTTTACCCTTTTATTCACTTAAAGAAGGTTACAAGCTTGTAAAAGTATACTATCACATGTGCGGATCATATGCTTATGTTGCTGGCATATAATTGTATTGCTTGCTGTTAACTTGGTCATGTAACTGGTGTAATCTGACCTGTAATGATCATTAACATTGGTCAAGGGTTCATAAGTGTACATACAGTCATATGTTCAACCCAGTGTCGCTCTTGTGATGTTTCTCTCAATCCCCGATACTGTCACCATAGATTGTGGAGTTGCAGATGTGTAGATTGGTCAGTCCTGTGAACTACTCCAAGTAGCCTGTTAGCCAGTTTCAGCCAGTTTCTTGAACACGACGATACAACCCTTGAGAAGGACGGTTCGACCCCTGAGCACGAAACAACTACCCTTACGCAGAATTGTGTGATCCTATAAGACGAGCTGTCGGTACAGCCCTTAGGCATGAATGACCTGGCCTTCGACTTTACCCATAAGTGTCAGGTCAAAGTTCACGCAATCATACCCAAGCAATTTTAACAAGCGTTTGAAGACAGATCATACACAAGGAATATATCGTTCTCACATATAATGAGTTGAAGGCAAACATACGATACATTCGTAAAATGAAAGAGTCATCCGGCTCAACACGTGTATCCAAGTCGTCCTCGACCTGTGAACAAGGTAACGAGTCGTTCGCTATGTGAGTGTAGATGTGTTATTACCGTATGTAAACCTCTTTCCACACCTTCGCTGGGTCGCTGTGGTCACGACGACAATGACGACGCTTCATTGACTCTTTGAACGACAGGTTACCAGTCATTCCTGAACGACAGGTTACCAGTCATTCCTGAACGACTAGTTACCAGTCATTCCTGAACAAGTTACCAGTCATTCCTGAACGACAGGTTACCAGTCATTCCTGAACTACAGGTTACCAGTCATTCCTGAACGACAGGTAACCAGTCATTCCTGAAATCTTTTCCTTTCAGGAGACAATAACATTCCGGGGTAACCTTGATCAACAGTATCGGTGAAGAAATACCACCGAGGTGCACTCACGTGAGTGGTGGGAGACGGAGGGAACTTCGTGAGATCAGAACTGGTTGTAAACACTACGAGAGGCGGAGGTGGTGATCCTCTGCTGTATACAGTCAGCCAATCCGTCGTGCACTCTGGTGTGGGCTTTCTTGTTACTTGCTGGGATCGTTAACCCACAACCACCACTACGTATCTACAGCACGACCACTAGAACGACCTTCGGCACGACCTTCCTCACTGGAACGACCTGCTAGCTCCTCCTGGACGACCTCCTGCGCCACCCAGACCATCAACACCCTGCAGAATACAAAGGTTAGTGTGATACCTCATCTGTTTATGATCACAAGTTCAGGGGGTCATCATGAGGAAGATAGTTTCAGGGGTCACCACAAGGGGTCAAGCCTCAGGGGGTCTTCTTTAGAAGTTACGTTCCAGGGATCAACATTGAAGGTCAGACTTGAGGGGTCATCTGTAGGGGTCGTCCTTCAGGAAAAGAAACTTCAGGAAAGAGAGGAAAAATGTGTATGATATATTCACTCTTACCAACAACCATTGAATACATCAATGTACAGAGGTGGTCGACACAATAAAGGGGCTTACCTTAATGTTATAGCTAACATTGTCGACCTTACTGTGTGTTGTAAATTTCCTTTTTCTGGAGCCCATCTATTGTGTCTTCTCAATTCTATGTCAATGTTCGTAACATTTAATGTCATGATTTACGGTGAAATTAAGAACATTAACAAGTATCTCTCATTAGCCCTGACACATGAATGGGTAAGTACTATATAGAGAGGCTTGTTAGACTATGTTGATGATAGTTAGATCCAATGTTCGGTAGGTCCTCCACTGGTTCTGCATGCAGTGCATGGTGGGGTTCCTCGGGGCAAGAAGATGCCTCCCTTAGTGTTTTGTTTGCCTTTGGTTGGAATGCACACGTATCGCCTTGCGCTCAGGTGACGTAGACACACTGGGCGGGGTGTAGACACACTGGGCGGGGTGTAGACACACACTGGGTGGGGTGTAGACACACTGGGTGGGGTGTAGACACACTAGTTGGGATGTAGACACAGAGGGTGAGGTGTAAACACTCAGGGTAGGACGTAGACACAGAGTGTGTAGTGTAGACACACTGGGTGGAATGTAGACACACAGGGTGGGTTGTCGTCTCCACTTACGTGAGAGTTAGTGACGTAAGCATAAACTAGTGATGATGATGTCGTGTATACCATCATTCGCCAGGACGCCCAAAACAACTTTTTTTTCTTTTTTTTTCTCTACTTTTGGTGAATTAACTCCCAGCTCCAGCGGCGCGTATGGAGTTAAACTTTCAAGATTAATTTTGATAAAATTTAAACAGCTGCGGTGGGGTGGATGGGGGGAAGGGTGAGCATTCTTGTAACAAACCTTCGTGCGTTTTCTCTCCCTTTCAGATGTTTTGATGAGTTGTGGACTGAATAAGGAATTGATTAACTGGGTATTGGACATCGAGACTTTCTTGATTAATGACGTAGAAAAAAAATCAGATAAGTTTCATTTTTTTTTTTAACTTTATTCCTGAGAGCCGATTTTAAGGTTTTTAAGTTCTGCTGGCAATCAATGGCATCTTTCTCTCACCAGAGAGTCCTGAAGAGTCCTGGACTGTGGTACTGACTTGACTCTTGCCGTTGTGTGGAGGACTTCGTGATTGGGAAGTCCAAGATAAAGTCATTTCAAGTTCAAGATTACTCTTTAATGGTCCTTCTTTTGTCTGGGATTTGTAAGCCTTGTTCCTCCCTGGGTTGTATGTTGTATTAGTCTCCTCCTGATGATTGCAATACTGATTATTCTGGAGATGTGCGGTATTTTGAATTATTCTTTTGTCTTGAGAGTAAAGGAAGGATGTTTTAAACAGTGGAAAATAACCATTAGATATCTACAAACTCCTGAGCATGACAAGACGGCCCTTGAGCACGACTGTGTGACCTTTCAGCACGATGGTACGACCCTTGGATGTGAGGCCCGCCCTTTTGACTGATTTGGCCTTAAAGGGGTCAGGTGAAAGGTCAGACAGTCACCGCTAAGGGTCGTACTACTGTGCTCAAGAGATTAAACTGCTCTCCAGTAAGAGATTTGTTTAGGGCGCCGTGTATAGCTTTATAATTATTAGCCCATTGAATGCTGACAAACGCTCTACCGTTAACCCAGTCAGAGGCCACAGGGAGCTGACAGCTGCCAAGATGTCAGCCCTAGCAGTAAGCTGACAGCTGTCTGTGTGTCAGCTCCAGTTATGCATTTCTTCGTCATGTTTTCCTTACATTGGTTTCAAAATAGAGAATGAGCAGTTTACATATTTACTGGGTTTATGTGTTTGTGAGGAAGCCGGTACCATTAGCCTATCATTTAGAGATGAGTGATTGCAAGAATACTCAAGTTTGACTTAACTCCTAATCTAAAGTTCATTTGTATAAGAAAAAAGACGGGTATTGTCCCCTGGGCTGTTAATATCAACCAATATCTGTGGACGTGTAACGACCGCGCGTACAATGTAAACAATGAGTATCCAGTGTTCGGACGAGACCTCAGCCTTGACTTGGGTTTACCTTATCACTTCTCTCGTAGCACTGAAGAGCTGATGTGAGTTCATGTAAGGGTGTTTGGATGAGAGACAAGGTTTTTGACTAAAATCTTTGTGAATTTAGTCATATTTTGTGTTCTGTTGACTAAATACGCCGTCGTCTCGGGTTTAAAGGGCGCATGTAAGACTAAACACAGCAAGCCGTTACCCGCATATAAGGTTGGTCTAATGATATATCAAGGTCAGGCCTTTTTGTATGGTAAACCCAGCCATCTTCAGACGATGGGATGTTTATAGTCTGTTCTACCTGTAAGGAAATGTGACTTAGATAACAAAGCTTGATATCAAAGTAGATTTATTGAAGTTCACCTGAAAGAAGTTGACCAAGGACAGATTCCATTGACCAAATTTCATGGAATTTTATATATATATATATATATATATATATATATATATATATATATATAGATAGATAGATAGATAGATAGATAGATAGATAGATAGATAGATATTCACACATACACATAAACCTACACAGACAAATACATATATACACATACACATATTCATACTTGCTTGCCTTCATCCATTGTCGCCACAGGAAACAGCATCGCTACCCCCTGCTTCAGCGAGGTAGCGCCAGGAAAACAGACAAAAAGAAAGGCCACATCCGTTCACACTCAGTCTCTAGCTGTCATGTGCAATGCACCGAAACCACAGCTCCTTTTCCACATCCAGGCCCCACAAAACTTCCCATGGTTTACCCCAGACGTTTCACATGCCCTGGTTCAGTCCATTGACACCACGTCGACCCCAGTGTATATATATATATATATATATATATATATATATATATATATATATATATATATTCCAGACAGAAGATAACCTAACCCGAGAAATATTTTTTTTCGTAACATCTTAGGTTATCTAAGGTGGTTAAGCAGTACGTTTTTGTGGGATTTTGATATTTTTACTTTGATTGATCGTAATATCAAATCATTTGATTTCGTCAACCACTAACTTTTTCTTGGTAGGTTAAAACATCTGATTTAACTAGTTAATTTTCTGTAAGTTATGTTATTCCGTAGTCATGTAGTCATTGAGGAATTCCTCCAACCAGCGGTAATCTCACGTACAAACAAACATTCCAGAACCATATATTTTTTTTACTCATTTCACAAAGTTGCCTTTGACCTAACCCTTAAAGGTCATGTGTAAGATCACGTCATCATGCCACAGGGTTGTTACCATCGTGCTCAGGGTTGTTACCACAGGGTTGTTACCCTCGTGCTCAGGGTTGTTACCCTCGTACTCAGGATTGTTACCCTCGTGTTCAGGGTTGTTACCATCGTGCTCAGGGGTTCATGAACCATCGTGTGGTGTGGTCATGATTACGTGTATATGAATGCTGACATGGGGCTGGCTGTCTGCTTGTGGATACTGAGCGAGGTTGTACACTTCAAACATCTTCTTTGTATCTTGTAGATTGTTGAGCTTTTAGTGCGCTCTGCACTCATAATTTCTGAACTAGATCTATTCATCTATTTCTCTATTGCTACGGAAGTATTATTCATCATTCTCATCGTTTCTGACTCGTGTCTTTGCTTAGTTCCTTGTTACATGTTGTTGCAGAGAAGTTCTTTGTTTCGACACACCTGCTGAAGACGAACATTGTAAGGTAGATTCAGGAAGTTGCTGTAACCGCGTTTCCCTTTTTCCTTCATCATTCCCCCGACATGGGGAAGGTTATGGCTGTATCATCGCTGTTCCTGTATCTTCTGGTGATGTCCTTGTTGCTCTGCAAGCGACCTTGTCTAGCAGGTCATGTCTTCTCGAACAGGGATGATCAAAATGTTACGGACACACTGTAATTTGCTCACACACACACACACACACATACACACACACACACACACACACATACACACACACACACACACACACACACACACACAGTGATCCCTGACACATGGCACGGTTTAGAACTTCATTACCGGCAAGTATCTCATGGAAGTGTTTGCACTCACTCGTGACATTCTTCCCACCACTTGGTCACCCGCAGCTCCCGCCTCCACCCGTGGTGAGGCCACAGATCGCGAGGCTGATGATTTGTCGGTGTTGGTCATTCGTGACTGTGTGATGAACGAAGCCTCTCATATGACCTGTAGATTCGTATTGAAGTATTGTCCACTTCTTACCCAGCTTTATGTCGTGTGTGTGTGTGTGTGTGTGTGTGTGTGTGTGTGTGTGTGTGATGGTGGCACGGCCCGTGGGGTGAGTGGGGGGTTACTGAGATATAACTGAGTCTTTTGATGTAACTGGCTGTTAGTTTTTTCTACTATGCCATCTCGTGGCTAGTATCATAAAGCGATAGATTATTGGCAATCAGATTTTTCTTTTTCAGAATCTGAGTCATCTCATTCAGTCCTGACGGACGGTACCACGAAGATACGTAGACATGTACATACAAACACACATATACGCTACACATACAACAGAAGGAGTAGAGATCTGATTGAGAAGGTCTAGTAGAAGGAAAGAAGAATATAGTCAGTATTGTAGAGATCTGAGTTACAGTGAGAGGACAGAGGCCACACACTCACCCACCGTGGAAGATAGGTGAGTCAGGGGTGACTTGATGACAACCTTTATATTCATTAACCTATTCAGTTTAACAATGTTGACGACGAACATATCTTCAAAAGATGTGAAAATAGAACAAGTCGGAGAGCATAACAAGAAACTAATCACGGAATATGTCAGAAAAAAACGAAAAAGATATTCTAATATTCAAAGATTAGTGGATGAGTTGAGCAGACTGAGCGATGAGCGTGCGAATGGGGACAACATACACAACTAAAAAGTTATATGACACTAGAGAAAGTCCAAGTGATGGGCGAGTGTAGAGTTCCCTTCCTGTGTCTTACAAAAAGATAATTACCAACTGGTAATTACACACATACGTGGAACCACAGACCATGTTCAAGGACCAGTAGGCGGGGAGGGAGAAGGTCCCTCCCTCCCTCCCTGGAACTTTGAAACTTAGAATACACAAGTCCTCCAGACCTCTGTGTCCTACGATGAGCAGGTAGATTTCCTTCTATTACCAAACTTGATTGATACTCTGGACGTCGTCACATCGACTCAGACAACTTGCTGGAAGCTGCGTTTAGTTGGGTAATTTGTATCATTGTTGCCCTTTGATGGCGAAGTTCAAGCCATTTCTCATCTGGATGGTCATTCAGCATGCTGGTTGGGTAACGTGAGGACAGGCGTTCGAACTTTGGGGAATGATGAAGCCGAAAAGTTTATATATATATATATATATATATATATATATATATATATATATATATATATATATATATATATATATGGTGGGAGGACAGCTGCTAGAAGCAATGAGGTTTTATTAGGGGAGTAAGGCATGTGCACGAGTAGGAAGAGAGAAGAATGAGTGGTTTCAAGTGAAGGTTGGTCTACGACAGGGTTGTGTGATGTTACCATGACTGATTGATTTGTTTGTGGATGGGGTGGTGAGGGAGGTAAATGCGAGAGACTTGAGAAGAGGGGCGAGTATGCTAACTGTAGGGGATGAAAATGTCTGGGTGGGAACTGAGTCTGTTGTTGATGACACAGCAGTGGTGGCAGATTCGAGTGAATAACGGCAGAGGTTAGTGGCTGAGCTTGGAGGAGTGTGTGAAATGAGGAAGTTAGAGTAAAAGTAAGTAAAATAAAGTTATTAGGTTCAGCAGGATTGAGGGACAAGTTAGTTGAGGTATGAGTTCAAATGGAGAAAAATTGGAAGAAGTGAAGTGTTTTAGATACCTGAGAGTGGACATGGCAGCGAATAGAACCAAAGGAACAAAAGTGAGTCATCGGGTGGGTGAGGTGCCGAGGGTTCTGGGAACAATGAATACTAAAGAGTAGAAAGCAGAGTATTACCTGTGAAATAGGGCAAAGAAAAGGAAATTTATGGCCAAGAGAAATCGATGTCAAGTTAAAAAGCGAAAGATGATATCGAGAAGCCGTAATGATATTGAATAAGCTCTGACCAGGACGATAACAAGGACGAAAACCCGCCCACATGTGTAATCAGTTATCAGTACAAGGAGAGGTAAACCTTCTATTCAGCTGGAGTACCTGGTCAAAAGAGGAATTCAATCAAGACCAGGAAAAATCCTGTCCTTTGAGGCAGACTTAGCCAGCCAGCCAGCCTTTCCAGCGATGTAGAATTTCCAGGAAAACTCCCGGCTTATTTAATGCTGCCAGGTCTATTAGTGGCGTGGGGCAGGCCAACCTCACGGTGTTAAGAGCAAGTGACAGTTGTGGATATTTAGATAAAAAGAAAGTTAAGAAGTATTCAATTTGAGAGTCTGTGGGAAGGCAAGATCTACAGCCATCTCGTTGTGCTGGGTATATATATATATATATATATATATATATATATATAAATAAGACAGATTTTATGTGTAATAATCCAAAGTAGTCGAGTGATATTTTTTCCCTTGCTCAAGCCTAGAGTAAGCAGTTGGCACGCCGGAAATCATCAGGAATGTGGTATAATATATTTCTCGAGTGGGTCGCCAGTGTCCACCATTATGCACGTACGATCCTCAAAGCGAGTAAACGAGGCAGTGTTCCCTCACGGCTTCATCGTGGGCAGTAAACACAAATGTCAACTGATACATCCCCCGTGAGGGATCGAGGAACTTGGCCATGTATGCACACTGGCAATGAGACGAGCGGCGCGTGACTGGGTCGACCATGCGCGGCCCGGGGAGTTGCTCGTCCGTATTATGCTATTTTGTTTCCTTCGTGACGCCGTGTTGTATGCACTTGCTGGGGGAATTGCGAGTCTTGCTACGCTGCATTCTACTGTGTCGTCTGCTGGTGGGAGGCTTTGCTGCAGTTTGATGATGACAGGTTTGGGTGCGAGGTTGAATATATCATTAGATTTGATGTCATGTTTACTGGTTTGGTTAAGTTTAGCTCAGCTACGTATAAAGATGTAGAAATGTAGCTCAAAATCCAAGAAAGAAAATAGCCACGTCTTTCAAAAATACTAAAAAAAAAAATGAAAACTTTTCTTCAATGAATAAAAAGTCTGAAATCTTAAGAGTTTTTTCATTCTTTTTATGACGTCACATGTACACAATCTTCTCGTGACGTCACATGTACACGTGTTTCCGGAGGTCTCATTGGCTCTCCCCCATCCCTCTTCCCCCCCCCCCCCTCCATTCTGTACCGGATGTGATTATTTTCTTCATATATACAACGACAAAAATCATTCGAAGTTTATAAATTTAGGATGATATATTTGGCTTCTTTGATGGCGTTGTTTTCTTGTGTCTTGCTTTTAGTTTGTTGATAGAATCGGTAGGGCTGAGACGTGTGGGTAGAACTGTGGGGTAGAGATGTGTGGGTGGAGCTGTGGGGCTGAGATGTGTGGGTGGAGCTGTGGGGCTGAGATGTGTGGGTGGAGCTGTGGGGCTGAGATGTGTGGGTGGAGCTGTGGGGCTGAGATGTGTGGGTGGAACTAGGAAACTTTTTGCTGATTTCTTTCCCCATGATGACGTGTGAGGACGTGACGTTATGACATTTTAAGTCCTAACGTACGACCTCTCAGCACAACGGTACAATCTCTCAGCACAACGGTACGACCAAACAGACCTGCCCTACCTGGATAACGCCCAGTCTACCAGTCCTCCAGAGTAAGGGACAGCATGCCCTCTGCCAGGTCATCTCACAGCTTCCCTACTAAGACCAGTGGCATCCTCTTCCCTGCCGGAGACGAGCGGGACGAGGGTAAAGTACACCTGTGTGAGGTTGCCCGGGACGGATCCTTGGTTCCGCTGGGGATTCCCGAGACATGCCCAAGATGAACCACCTCCTCCCCCACCCTCATGTTATCTCTCCCTCCCCCTTCACCACTATGTGTGTGTGTGTGTGTGTGTGTGTGTGTGTGTGTGTGTCTGTCTGTCTGTCTGTGTGTCTGTGTTCACCACTATGTGTGTGTGTGTGTGTGTGTGTGTGTGTGTGTGTGTCTGTCTGTCTGTCTGTCTGTCTGTGTTCAATTATAGTTTATTGAGTCTCAACGAGAGATGATCTTTAAACCTCAGGATGTTCAACCAACATGAGGCTGGGACTCAAATAGCTCATACCTCAGTGATGAGCTATGTTTAATCCCGAAAGACGACCTTGGGGGAAGGCCCCCCCGGCTGCCAGCTCTAATGTCATCCCTAGAAGACGTCCCTGGATGACGACCCCTCCAGACGACCCTACGAAGCCGACTCTGGAAGATAATCTTAGAAGACGACTCGCGTGACGACCTTGGATAACGACCCTGGTAGACGCCCGTTATAAACGACCCTGGACGCCTCTATACGTCACTGGCCGGGCCCTCCACCGCTGGTACGAGTGTTAGTTGGCAGATGTCACCGCTAGCAGAGTCTTTCAGGCACTACCCAAGACGTCTGTAGATAGAGAACGTTAGTATACACAAACAGGGAGGAGTTTGAGAGTGATGGGTGTGTGGGTGTGAGTGTCTCAGCTAAGATAGTGGAGGTGGAGGCGGAAGGGGTTTCCCCCGTATATACCTGGGTTGTGAGAGTCCTGGCTGGCTGGGAGATGGGGGAGAGTGTGAGAGGACGGGGTTTTCCTGCACATTCCCGCGCCCAGGCTGCAGGTCAGGTCCGTGCTGGGGCCAGTTTTTTTGCCTTCGTCTGCCTCTGCTCACATTTGTTTCTTCTCATAGTTATCTCTCTTCGCTGTATGTACTTGTACTCTTTGCATCTACTCAGTATCTGGTATGTGTCTATTTTTAAATGTGTGTGTTTATATGTGTGTTTCTGTCAGTTTATGTGTCTGTTCATTTCTGCCTCTGTATCTGTGTCTGTTTATTCACTTACGTGTACCTCTTTACGCTTTATGGACTTATCTTAAACCCTACTGCCCAGTATAAGACCAGTTTGCACCAAGGCACCGTTTTCAGTAGTATGGTTCATCCACGCAACCCAACCCACAAGACTCTGTACTCACTGTGTATCTTTCTTTTTGGACGAACTCTCGAGGAACTTGTTCCCTTTCTGAATTCTTCAACCTGGTCCATGAAGTTTCTCACACAACTCAGCATTGGGTTAAAAAGAATCTGTGACCCTAAATTTGAACACTGAATGACGTAGGACTCTGAATGTTAACTGTATATAACTTGGGATGGTAAATCTTAACACTGTATTCCCTTGTCACACTCACGTCTGCTATCACTGTGTCTTACTGGGACTGTATCGTGCAACTTTCCCCTTCCTCCCCAGCTGGGAGCATAGATCCAGGTGTTCGTTGGACGCCGACGACTCCACAAATACACTATCGTGTGATCCTGAGCGTGACTGAGATGACTTACTCTGTGACTAAGTCAGTGCGAGATGTCCATGTTCTCTACACTCTTTTCAACTCGAGGGTTCCACCATTCTTAACCCACTCGAGTTGCGACAACGGTACGACTCTTGATCACGGTATTGTGACCCTTGCGACGACGGTACGACTCTTGATCACGGTATTGTGACCCTTGCGACGACGGTACGACTCTTGATCACGGTAGTGTGACCCTTGCGGCGACGGTACGACTCTTGATCACGGTATTGTGACCCTTGCGACAATGGTATGACTCTTGGTCACGGTAATGTGACCCTTAGGTTCGATGGTACGACCCGTCGTGGATGGGTGTGATGGCGTAAACTTCAATTTGACTCTAAAGGATCAGGTCAAAGGCCAGGACTTCATACCTGAGGTGACGTCTCCTTGTGCTCAAGAGTCGTGCTGTCGTGCCCAAGGGTCGTACCGTCGTACTCAAGGGTATAAAAAGTAACATAGATACGTGATTATGTTCCACTGGGGAGATAAAACATGTACTGTGAATAACTTCATTTTTTGCTTTGTGTTTCTTTTGTGTTGCTCGCGAGATATGTCATCTACCACGGGCTCTCCTGACATCTGCTGTAGGTACCCCAGGGTATTTCACGCGTCTGTTTTATGATATAGTAAAGGTTGTTTGATCTGTCTGTATCTACGTCGGAAAGAGTTGGAATTTCACTCCTTTATGGCGGAGAAACCGCTAGGGTTGGTACTGGGGTCATGTACAGTGTAGGGGTTTGGGTCACATACAGAACAGGTGCATGGGTCACATATATAGGGCAGGTTACATAATCCACGAAGGACAGACTTATAAAGACAGTGTGGAAACATGAGACAAAATCGAAGGATGACAAATATTCTGGGACACACACACACACACACACACACACACACACACACACACACACACACACACACACACACACACACAAGTACGTCAATGATATTATGCATCGCCACACGCCCCGGGAGTTAGTTTAGCCGTCTCCACACGTCAGTTTCTCCTGTAGGAGGCATCCGGGAGGAGGAGGAGCCCCAGCCTTGGAAAGTGAGAGTGTAGGCGTTGGATGGCCTTTTCCCTCCCTGCCCTTGTGACGATACGTACCTGTGTAGGTAAGCGTACAAAGGCCTTCTCCTGTAGTAGCCATCCTGAAGGAGGAGGAATTACGTCGTGAAGTGATGGCACCATGTGGGCACTAATGGCCATTACCCTCCCAGCCCTTATGCTGGTGTGATGCACCCAGGGAGGGTAAGTGAGAGTCGACATGTACTTAGTAACTCGTGGATGAGGCGTCCGGGAGGAGGTGAGGAGGTGGAGGAGCCCTAGCCTCATGTAAGGACCTTGTGGGTTCTGTTAATAGTCTCCTCTCCCCGCGCCCTTATGACGACCCTTTCCCCTCCACTATCGCCAACATCATTCATCACTTGCACGAGACTGGAGTCCAAGGACGGGTTGTGTAAGCAATATAAGATAAAAGGAGATTAAAGCATACCACAGGGCGAAAACATTTCTTCGGGCAAAAACAATTCCTCAGATGAAAACGTTTCCTCTGACGAAATCATTTCTACTGGCGAAAACATTCCCTATGGTAGAAACGTTCCCTAAAGAATTCCTAAAGAATTCCTTTAAGTATCGGGAGAAGTTATATATGGCTTCCAGTGACCAAAGAAACATTGTACAGATGCTTTGTAACTTGTCGCATGTGAAACTGGAATCTACGTTTTCCTGAAGTAAGTTTTTTTTGTAATGAATGAACACACAAATGTGATGAACTCCATCACTCACCCTAGGCCTTAATGATGCATCACCCAGTGTCGTGTGGAGTCCTTAACTCCTCAGGTCTGCAGAGAGAATCAAGCAGCGTCGCGATCATAAAGAAGAACAAACCACAGATGCCCCTCTTATCTCTTCGTCGTAACTGTGACGAATATATATAAATGTATATACTTTCCCTCGTGCCCGGAGCTGCATGAGCAATATCAATGACTTGAAGATTAAATCTTACCTGAGGCGTCAAAATATTTGCAGTTTAAGAATTCTAAAGAGAACGTGTTAGTCTTTGTGCTGAGAGATGCAAGGGTTTGTTTACAGTAGGAGGCGTTCAGGCAGCTGGAGGGATAGAAAACGTTCCCATTGTTTACAGGGAAAGGTTAGTCACGTGACAGGAATGAAAAAAGTTGAAGAACGTTGCTGGACTGTTGTTCATGTAGGCTGGCAACGAGGAGGAACGTTTGTAGGGTGTGTCCGGTGAGTGAGTCGAGAGATCATGTTAGGAGTAAGGAAGGCTCTTAGTCTGTCGAGGACACAACTCACTGGTCTCGGGACAAACCTCGCCTTTGTTGTTTGGCATCGTGAACAGAGACCATTGTTCTCGAGGAAAGATCTCACTGGTCTTAGGCCTGAACTCATTCGTTTCGAGAACAGAACTGACTGGCCTTAAGAATAGATCCAGCTGATCTCGAGAGCTAAGCTCATCACTCGTGCGTTAAGGAAAGCTTGAGTAACGATATTTGCATTGACGGAAGAAGTCAGACTCCTCGCTCATGGCTGTTGACCAAACGCCTTGTAGAAGTCTGGCTTAAGATGTAGGAGGAACCTGGACGCATTGTCAGTGTGATATGTGGGTGTAAACAATGGAGTGATTGTAGTTTACGATTGTAAACAACGGAGTTAGAGCGGGTTACTGGTATAAACAATATGATGATTATGATACATAGGAGAACATAACAACCTGAGTACGAGAGGTGGAATCCTTCCTCCTGGATACGTAAATCAGATGAAGGATTTCGGGAACTCGATTGAAGGAATGGGGAAGGAGGAGAAATATAAGTATGTCACAGGTCAGGGGGGTCAGTGTCTCGAGAAAGTAAGGGGCGTAGGCTTAGGTGTGGGCGTGGGCGTGGATGCGATTGATGAGTGCAGATCTGACATCTGATAATAAGTGGTGTTCAGCCAGACGCGTTACGCCCCTTTCTCCTACACTGTTTCAGTCAGTATAGCAGAGGCACGTCCTTATGTCATCGTCTCCTATAGAGAGAGAGAGAGAGAGAGAGAGAGAGAGAGAGAGAGAGAGAGAGAGAGTGAGAGAGAGAGAGAGAGAGAGAGAGAGAGAGAGAGAGAGAGAGAGAGAGAGAGAGAGAGAGGGCCCATTTACGAGTACCTTTGACAGTATTCACGAGCCAGGGGGACTAACTGGAACCTGAGCATCTGAGCTTGACGGTTTTTCTGGAAGTCTTTCTGTATTCTCTTCAAGTGTCATGTGGGTCTGAAGCACCAATTAGTCCTGGAAAGACCTCCTTTTTTGGAACACCACTTATACTTGAAGTTCCATTGGGGATCTGGGGTTCCAGCTTAGTCTGGAACACTACCTGAACCTTGGGTTCCATGTGGCTCTGGAACCCCACCTTGATCTGAAGCACCAGTTAGAATTCCTGGACTTTCATCAACCAGAGGTGGGACCTGGAACTTCCAGAAAGTGGTTTTAAGGGTCCTGGAAGAGTGACAAAGACCAGACAAGAGTACACTCCAGCTTGCAGGTTCCAGCACTTGTCTGGAAGGATAAGAGCAAGTGCTGGATGTCACTTGCTTCTTCTTTCACACACACAGTAGAGAGGCGGTGGATTTTTTTCTTTCATTTTCTTTTGCGTTTTTTTTTTATTCTGTGTTCCCCCTCCTCCTCTCTCTCTCTCTCTCTCTCTCTCTCTCTCTCTCTCTCTCTCTCTCTCTCTCTCTCTCTCTCTCTCTCTCTCTCTCTCTCCCCATGTACCATCTACCGTACGGTTTTATTTAACTGCTGACATGTAGCACAGTTGATCTTCGCGTGCCAGTAGGTCGGTCATCACATCCGTGTGCAGCGCGCGTCTGTGTGGCACTCGCGGCCCCGACAGAATACAGCATCACAGTGTTCCCAGCTCTCGTCCTATACAGCATCACAGTGTTCCCAGCTCTCGTCTTAATCAGGTGTTGACAGGCGGACTGTTCTCGTAACACAGGACGCAACAAAGACCTTCAGCAGAAGTACCCTTGTCGAGGGGCATCCGGGAGATCTTGCACGACGACAGGTTTTCTGATAAATCAATGAATGCGTCATCCTGCACCACGGTATCAGAACTGCAGCAGGGGAAAAAAAATCGAAAGTCTTTCTAATTTGAGCCAAGAAGGAGACTAACCTCTCCACTTTCGTAGAGTAATATGAAGCTCTTGCTTGGGTTTTCTAGAAACCTTAGAGAACCCAATACCCTCCTCTCATGCCCTTTGCAGGCGGTATGATCTAGTTACTAATGCTATAAATACGGAATCTCAGCCTCCGTCTCCGTCTGTGGTGCTTAGGTCTTTCTTGCTACCTGGTAGCACATTAGGCCAACGTGGTAACCTTGACTAGCGAGGGAGAGGGTGTATGTGGGAGGTAGTTCAAGTGGCGTCCACTGGAGGCGCTGGGAGACATATGATATACGCTTTTCTTCTAGAGGACGTAAGGGTCATGTCTTTAACTCTGTGAGCACGACTGTGTGACGACCCTTGAGCTCAACGGTACGACCCAAGCTTGAGCAGGACGGTACGACTCTTCAGCAGGAAAGTATGACCCTTTGAAATGGTGACCAAGCCTTTCAGCTGATCCTTAAGGTCAGATCAAAGGCTATACCATCATCACCCATGGGTCGTACAGTCGTGCTCAAGGGGGGTAACCTCGTGCTCAATGGTCGTACCCTCGTGCTCCAGTGATTGAGGGTAAGGTGAAGACATACATAAGTGTGTGGAGATGGTGTTGTAGTCGTCATGCTGGTGGTCATGGTCGTTAGGCTGGTAGTTGTGATTATCAGGGCAGTTCAGGCCGGAGGATTTGGTCGTCATGTCAAATAAGCGTGGTCGTTTGCCTGGTGGTTATGGGTTTTAGAATAATACGTATGGTCGTTATACTGGTGGGTGTGGTCGTCAGGTTGGTATGGGTGTGGTCGTCAGATTGGTGGGCGTGGTCATCCTGGCAGTAGGCGTGGTAGTCAGGCTACTGGGGTTATCGCAGGGCAGGGGAGCGAGCAGGCAAGTTTTATGTTGGTGTGTCGGGAGGTGATAAGCGTGAGAGCTCAGGACAAGGCTACAGGGCTTAGCGTGGGCCAGAGTGTAGGGGAAGCTTACCCAGGGTGAGCCAGAGTGTAGGGGAGACTTACTCAGGGTGAGCCAGAGTGTAGGGGAGACTTACCCAGGGTGAGCCAGAGTGTAGGGGAGACTTACCCAGGGTGAGCCAGAGTGTAGGGGAGACTTACCCATGGTGAGCCAGGGGGTGAGAGAGACGTATGGGGAAGAGGATGTGTTTTGTAGTCGTAGATATGTGGTGTGTTGAGGGGATAGGGGGTTACTGATGAACAATGTTCACAATGGTGGGTGTGGCACTGTTCTTGTGGCGGACTCCACAACCACACATGGACTTTATTATGGTTGTGGTGCTGAACTATAACTCGGGGACGAGGGATCTTCACATGTGACGGTGGCGGGAGTGATGCAGTACCTTCCCAAAATGTTGGACGAGGTCCAGGTAGTGGTAAGGGAGAGCTGGGAGAACAAGTATGTTTAAGAGCCTCTTGATACGTGATGCAAGAGGGACCTGAGGGTGATGTAAGAGGGAACGAGGATAACCTGGAGTGTTATTTTCTGCACCTTTTGTGGAAGCCCCTGTCTTGTGGTGGACGGGGAGGAAGACCACGAGAGGGAGACATAGGTGAGTTTTGGGAAGATTTAGATATGAAAGTTGTGTTGATTCATAGTTCGAGCACAGGGAGTCTTGGCGAGTGTCTTGAGTGAACTGAGAATGGAGACGGTAGCTGGAGGATATGATGATCATCCTGACGTGTTCCTTCCACCTTAATTTGCCGTCCAAAGTGGCGCCGAGATGCTTGGTGGACCGGTGAACCTACAGGAGACTTAGGGCTTCAGTAGGGCATGTGGTAGGGATGGGTTTTTTTGGTCTGGTTTTGAGGTTCTTGAGAATACTCTTATGGATGATGCTGTTGTGAGAATTGGTGTGGAGGTTGCCATCAAAGGCAGCGTTAGTCGACGTACCTCAGTCGAGCAGGGATCACCAAACGGACACCACTTTTAAGGATGAGGAAGCAGGAGGGGTCCTATCTTTGTGGCCCGTGGGACCCCAAAGGTGAGGGACTGGAGTGAGGAGATGGATTCACGGAAGTGCACAGCCTGACGACACCCACTGAGGAAGTCTGAGCGCCGTGGAATATGCTCCCCTGACTCTCAAGGTTGATGGCTTTGCCGTTGGTTATGACGTGGTTGGCTGCGTCTAGAGCTGTGGTGAAGTCAACGAATGTGTGATCCACTCAAGTCTTGCATCTGTCTGAGGTGCGATAGTTATAGTGTAAGAAGCCAACGAAGCAGCGGGTGTCAGAGGAAGCTTTCATATTACAAAACTGCTGAGGTGTGGAACCCGACTTAACACGAAACTTTCATAGTGTGAGCTGGGGATTGGTTTGATGGCAGTAAGTAACTCACCGAGACATTGTGGGCTTCATTGGTTTAGTTGTTTGGCAGATATTTAAAGTCTTCCAGTCAACGGGGCGCTTTGACTGATGAAAGTAAATAGAGATGATGGGGTCGACGTGTCTGTCTAACTCAGGGATCTCCTTGTAGAGTGTTTTGCAAGTCAGATGGATGTAGTGGAGTACTTAACCTGAAGCTGGGTAGAACTGTCTGGCTACTTCAAATTCTTATTCTGACTCAGTGGTAGTGGAAGCAGGGGGTGTCAAGGTGGGGGAGTCTCTGGCAGATGATGACTTTGTGATTGTTGATAAGTTCAGCTCATCTTAACTGCAGAGATGATTTCCCAGGGAAGGGTGTGTGTGTGTGTGTGTGTGTGTGTGTGTGTGTGTGTGTGTGTGTGTGTGGAGAGGGGGAGGGAGGACTTCAACATGAGAACGTGGGGTGTGGATGCGGGTGGTGACGGCTGGATTCCTCTCACCTGGAACCCTCACCTGCCACGTATGTTTTCCTACCTCGTGACCCTCCCCTCCCCACCCGCACTCCTCTCCTTTCCCTGTGTTATTCTCCCTCTCTCCCTCGATGTAGGGAGGGCCCGAACACCACTGCACAACCCGAGAATATATACAGATATATCACCGTAACCCGGAAACCAAGACGCCCTTCCCAGAGTGG